>NC_064923.1:85214809-85517840 GCF_023897955.1 Schistocerca gregaria
TAATAGGTGCAGCAACAGCTCACTCTCGTGTGGGGTTGGTGGATGCTTTGCAGCGCCATGACCAACAATGGGTTAATTCAGCTGTCAACGGTGTTAACAGAGAGCTTGGGGAGTTACTGTTGGCAGAAACTAAATCTCCTATCTGTGCTGTGTCTGTAGATGCAATTGGGAGGTGGTGTTACACTAGTCATGGCCTGCATCTGAATAGGAGGGGGAAGGTTAGATTAGTTGACCTTCTTGCAGAAAATGTACGGGGGCCACATGCACACATGACAAAATATCTGTGATTGCTGGAGTCAGAGGGACACATTTCTAGGTTAGTCAGGCTAAAGACAGAATTGAAAGAGATTAGAACAGAACAGTGCCATAATGTCTGTAACAGTGTCCAAAGAAATAAAATTTGTGTGTTTCATCAGAACACTAGAGGACTGAAAAATAAGATATATGAACATCTTTTATGACTAGAAAATGGGGTTGATTCTGAAGGTATAGGTTTTGTGTCTCTTTGAACACTATGTAACCGCAAGGATGGAGAAGTTAAACTTAAGGGATTACAGATAGCATTTTATACATGTAGAGTTAACATGGAAAAAGAAGGAGGTACTACTTATATAAAAACTGGACACAAAGTTAAAAATATTGAAATAAATAGATTTTGTGTAGATCAGATACTTGAAGCATGTGCCTATGCGATACAACTCCAATATACTTTTATAGTAATTGTAACAATCTACAGATCCCCCAAGGTAACTTTCAGCTATTCATGAAAAATCTTGAGGCATTATTGAGCTACGTGTCAGAAAAAAAAGCAGTTAGAGGTTTCTGGTGATTTTAATGTAGATTCCTTAAAAGATATGCATAGGAAAAATGCGTTAGAATCATTATTTGGTTTTTCAGTCTAGTATCTGTTGTAAATTTTCCAACTTGTGTGCAGCAGGATAGTATGTCACTTATCGATAACATTTCCATAGACAGTTCTCTATCAGAAATAATTTATGATCTATCCAGTTGTTAATGGGCTATCTGGTCATGGTACACAGATAATGCAAATAACACAAATAGCACCTTACAGGATTCAGAGAGATTCACACAAGGCAGGGAGTCTTATTAATGCTAACAGGACACAGAGCTTTAAGTGCAGCCTAGGAGAGGTAGAATGAGATGAAATAAACACAGAAAATTGCTGTGGTTGGCAGGAGAGCCAACACCGTATTGCTAAAGGAGGCCACAATGCACGCGTCTCAGCTCACGCAAGCTGGCGTGAGGTCTGGAACATGACAAGGGAATTAGAATTGAGAAAAACGGTGGAATACTTAACTTTAATCCATTAATGACGAACGTCGCTCTTGACGTTACATGATTCACAGGTTCAACGGCAACAGATAATGGCGCCTTGCTAGGTCGCAGCAAATAACATAGCTGAAGGCTATGCTAACTATCGTCTCTGCGAATGAGAGCGTAAACGGCAGTGAACCATCGCTAGCAAAGTCGGCTGTACAACTGGGCGAGTGCTAGGAAGTGTCTCTAGACCTTCCGTGTGGCGGCGATCGGTCTGCAATCACTGATAGTGGCGACACGCGGGTCCGACGTATACTACCGGACCGCGGCCGATTTAAAGGCTACCACCTAGCAAGTGTGGTGTCTGGCGGTGACACCACAAAAATGATGCCGATGACAAATCCAAATTATTACACTGTAAATTTGTCTCAATGTATGAGAGTTTCTTTCCTGAAACGTTGTCCACAAAAAGGCATTACAAAGTCAAGTAAGCCTAAGGGAATTAAGATATCGTGTAAGAGGAGGAGGGAAATATATGGACAGGCCAGAATAAGTCAGGATCCGACGTTACTTGCTTACTACAAAAGATACTGTAATGTTTTAAGGAAAGTCATTAAGAAGACGAGAAGCTTATTTGTTCTGACAGAAATTAAAAATGCGGATACTAAGATTAAAACTATATGGAATGTTGTCAAATGGGAGTTGGGGTAGCCTGACAGCGCACAGCATACCATAGCAATAAAGCTAAATGATGATGTTATGAGGGATAATTCACAAGTTGTTTTTTGACAATCACTTTCTGAATGTAGCAGCAAAAATAGGGTTAATGGGTGAAGTTGAGGAAGTAAAAAAATATGTTAAAAATGTCATCCCCAAAGACTTTAGGCCTTTAGAAATAGCACCAACACCCCCATTGAAATTAAGGAAATTATAAAAATACTGAAAAACAAGAGCGCATGTGGTGTTGCTGGAGTCTCTAGCAGAATTTTGAAGTGTTGTTCTAATTCAATAACTGGAGTCCTTAGCAATAAATGTAATGCTTCGCTGGCACAGGGAATTTTTCCAGAAAGATTGAAATATGCAACTGTCAAACCTCTTCATAAGAAAGGGGACAAGAGTGACTTAAATAATTATAGACCAATCTCATTGCTGACTTATTTTGTAAAATATTCGAAAAAGTTGTGTATTCAAGAGTAGTCTCACAATGAAGTGAAAATAATTTACGCAGAATGTCACAGTTCGGATTACAGAAGGGTTAGTCAACTGTGAATGCTATCTACACATTTACCCATCAAATATTACAAACTCTAAATAACAAATTATCGAGAGTTGGTATTTTTTGTGATCTCTGCAAGGCATTTAACAGTGTGGATCTTGTCACACTCTTAGAAAAACACAGGTTTTATGGAAGTGAAGGCTATACACATAGCTGGTTTGAATCATACTTAATGAACAGAAAGAAAAAAGTTGTGCTGAGTAGCACAAATATTGCTGGGAGGGTGATAAATTTTAGTGAATGGGGAGTTATCACTAAGGGAATCCTACAGGGTTCAATTTTAGGTCCTCTCCTGTTCCTTATGCGTGTGAATATTCCTTATTCACATACTTTTTGCAGATGACATGAGTGTTATCCGATTCCAGAAAAAGCAACTGAAGATATTGTTAAGTATGTTTTTCAAAGAATTATTAATAGGTTCTCAGAAAATGGAGTCTCCCTTAATTTTGAAAAAAAATCACTATACCCAGTTCTGCACACCAAATAGAATCATACCAACAATTGATGTAGCATATGAACAGGGCTCCTTTAACAGGGTACACTTCTCCAAATTTATGGGTATTCACATTGAAGACAACTTGAACTGGAAGAAGCATATTACTGAACTTCTCAAATAACTAAGTTCAGCTTCTTTCACTCTTCATATAATCGATAGTCTTGGTAATAAACAGATCAGCCTCCTAACGTACGTTGCATATTTACACTCAATAATGTCTTATGGAACAGTATTCTGGGGTAACTCACCACTTACACATAAAGTATTGATTGCACGAAACAGAGAAGTGAATATAATTAGTGGTGTCCACCCAAGGACGTCATGTAGGCACCTTTTCAAGGAGTTAGATATTTTAACTGCAACATCAGAGTACATATATGCGCTAATGAAATTCGTTACAAGTAATTCGTGAAGAACATCGATGTTCATACGTACAACACAAGATGGAAAAATGACCTTTCCTATACATTATTGAAGCTGTCAGTTTCTCAAAAAGGAGTACAAAAATCTTTGATCATTTGCCCAACGACATAAAGTGTCGGGCAGGTAGCAGACCAAGTTTTAAATTTAGCTTAAAATCATTTCCTTTGGACAAACTCCTTCTACTCCATGGACGAGTTTCTGTTTAAGAAAAGGTAAAAAAAATGTACCTCTAAATGTAGTTGCATGTGTAGAACTAAAAATTTGAGTAATATTAACGTGTGTGAAATCTTATGGGACTTAACTGGTAAGGTCCTCAGTCCCTAAGCTTACACACTACTTAACCTAAATTAGCCTAAGGACAAACACACACACCCATGCCCGAGGGAAGACACGAACCTCTGATGGGACAAGCCGCACAGTCCATGACTGCAGCGCCTTAGACTGATTGGCTAATTCCGTGCGGCAGTAATATTAATCTCAGCACTATTCATGTGTGTATATATATCTTGTAATCTGACTTGTTCCACATCATATCGATAAAATAGACGCAAAATGATCTACAGAAGATGACATAAGTAAAACTAAAACAATACCTAAAATTATTGAAGATTTCATTACAACCTGATGCACCCTAAGTGAGACCCTAGAAAGTTAACAGCCTGAGCGCATCCCTTAGTACACCTTGCTGGACAGGTCCATAGCCAACATAGCATCCCTCATTGAGACAGATCTCCAGCAGAACAATGCCACACTACCTGCCACAGCGCCAGCAGAAGCCTGGGCTGGGGTGATGGTCTGAAGGCACACATCTACACAGCGGAGAGCGGAGTCATAAACTGGGCTAGTGTACTGCGCCATGCATAGTAAAAATTGACAGATTTTCACGTTCACCAAAAGTGCAAGTAGGCCAGTGAACCACTTTGCCCAGCTGACTCAGTTGTATGCGAAAAATCTGGCGTCTGAGAATCGTTTGTAGATAGAATCATTATTACACCTCATAGTTAGGAATAACAAGGTCCAAGGCACAGGCGATATCTGTTTGCTTGTTGATGTGGTAGGAAACATGACTTTGGGAAAAAAATCATCTTCCCTTCTGAAAAAACGAAAAAAGGCAGTAATTGGCGGTTTCTTTTTTTTTTCAGAGACTCAGGTATCTTAAACCTTGCCCTGGTTCAAACTGAGTTTGTGCTATCGTGTGAGAGAGATTTAGCAATAAAGCCCTGTGATTGGCTCAAGACGGTGTGAAGACGGTGTCGTTCCCACACTTTGCTGCAAAAACGGATTTTTTCCTGGAATGGTGCGAAGTATTTCGGTGTGGGACTTTGGTCTGGTAAGACTTCTGGTTGAAGCTCTGTCATGTGTGGCTGGTGCCTGGAACCGATCATGAGACTGCGAGTAGTTTAGTCTGGGGAGCCTTTGGTGAAATTCCTACTGTACTGAGAGATTCCACTTGCGAGTAGTTTAGACTGGGGAGCCTTTGGTGAAGTTCTTACTGTACCTGCAGTGTGACTTCAAACCTCTCGGACTACTCGTTTGCCGAGGGAACACTTATTCGTCTTTGGATTACGAATCTTAACGTTCGGTATCCTTGTGCGCTCTGCCGTATAAGTGAACCAAATTAGTCTCCTTGGTACGACCAGCGAACGGGTGTGTCACACACTGAAATCTACCGTGATTTCAGAGTTCTGGTAGAGAATAAATTGCGATCCGTCTGCCTGATGGCTAGACCGTGAGATTTTTGCACTTCTGCCATGGCCGTGATCGATTCACAGGTGGCTCCTCCACGAATTTCCTCAGCCGCACACATCTCACCAACTGCATGTTACATCACCACACGAAGCAAACAGGCAAACAGGGTAACGTATTGTCTTTTTTTCTGAGACGCAGATATCTTAAACCTTGCCCTGGTTCACTCTCAGCTGCACCTATGCAGAGGAACCTCAGCAAATTTGATCAATCAAAGCTCTGCTCAGTGTCAGATCAATTCAGCTTGCGTTATTCACATTTTTAGGGCCACAGTTAAACCATCTTTGCCACCCAGGATCGTTGTGTAATGTAGTCTTAAATCACCTGTTAGTTGTTTATGGCACTGAATCAATAACTTGTTTAGCATAATTTATGTCTGTTTTCGGAAAATAAATGTTGGTAGTACACAAACGTTTGCCTACATTCTCAATCATTTATGTAGTCCCACAAGGGTTACGTGTCAGAGTCTACACATAAAAATCGATATCGTTATATATATATGGACAAAACAGAAGCAAAACTAACGAACACTATAGGGTAAGACAAGGATGATATATTTCTCCAACACTCCTCAATAAATATAAAATGTTTAACAAAAATGTTTAACATAGAGGCAGATCTTTTAGGTCGTGACACTAAACAAAACGCAATTTTACTCTGAGTACAGAGAATGAGGATCAGGTTGACATGGGACTCTACTAGTTGCAGTACACAGCCTGAGATTAGAACCAAACATTGTCGGTAGATAGAACGAAATTGGTGCAATTTCACCACAGACTGCCAGGAAGATCTGTAAAAGTCTTTAATACTGAAATCTCGGAACAAGTAAAACATTTTAAATATCTAGGATGCGATATTACTTACGAATATAACGATGGCGTGGAACAAAATTAAATAAATGCACATCCTTACGTAGAACCACCGTAAAAAGTTTGTAGAGTAAAGCCAGGAAATACAACCAGCTGAAGATTTATAAAACAATAGCAATACCTACCCTTACTTATCGAAGTTAAGCGAGCCAACACAATAAGTCAAGAAAGTCGAATACATCCTCAAGAAATTACATTTTGAAGAAGGGTATAGGGATGTCCAAGGGAAGAACGAACGATAAGTGGAGATATAAGGAATGACTTAGGAATATCCAACACAAAATAAAAAATAAAGGAAAATAGACGAAACAGTTTCCACCTGAGATTGTCAAGCTGTTCCGCCACGCAATAATGACAACGTATATTATGTACCGCGACGAATATATGAGCTGACTCACGGTACAGGCATAAGATCCCAATTGTCTCTGATTGTCGTGATCTTTGTTATGGAGCACTTTGAGGAGCGGGCTCTGAACCCTGCGAGCTTGCGACCCTCTTGCTTCCTATGATGCGTTGACGACACATTCTTCATATGGCCACATGCTGAAAAAGAACTACAGCGGTTCGTCGACCACGTGAACGGTGTCCATCCCAATTTTATATTTACTGCGGAGTTGGAGAGGGATGGCAACCATCCATTCTTGGATGTTTTAGTTGAACGGAAGGCCGGAGGCAGGCTTGGTCATTCAGTATACAGGAAATCAACGCAAACTGACCGGCATGTAAAGGCCAACAGCTTTCACCACCCCGTACACAAGACAGCGGTACTGAAAACGTTAGTACACATGGCAAAGGTTATATTTAACGACGACCATCTAGAGGCTGAATGTCAGCATTTGAGGAAATGGTTACAGCGAGGGAGAAATTGCTAAGGCTTTCAAGTGCCACCGGCGAAAAATGCTTCGTGAATCGGCGGAGGAGACCTTCCATACTGTGGAGCAACTAGTAGCAAGACAGGGCTCGTGTTGAAGATACATGGACTGAGACCAGTGTTCCGGGCCGCCTTCGTGATAAGAGATACGTTACATCCCGATAAAAAACTGTAGGTCTTCGAGTTCCTGCCATGTGTGGCGTCCCCTGCTGATGTGGCAGTATTTACATAGGCCAGGCCATTCACACTGTTATCGACCGTTGTACAGAACATTCACTGCTCATCAAACGAAGGTAATGAGCCGTGCTGCAGCTGGAATTGGTGCTGTTCATAAGTTTCCGTCCTCTGTTGGCGGCCAGACCGTATCGTTTAACTGACATGATTGCGGTTGTTTGTCTTCTTCTTGTGTTGACTGGCGCCACTTGGTTTCTCATACGTTGCCTGTCCGCTAGTGGCACCAGCTGTTGTTATCGATATGTAGTAACTGTGGCCCCATCTTTGGGGCGACGTCGTTGTTCTTCTAGGTCGTGTCAGTGTGAGTTTGGTTGGGGACTCAGGAGGAGCGAGGTCCGCCTAGTGCTGGAACACGCTGGGACCGCTGGTGGCGCACATGGACTACCGGATCGAAGGCCTGTGGTCACGAGGGTGTACGACGTTGTCGTAAACCGGATCCTGCAAGCTTTGAGTGCATTTGGATTCAAGTAGAGAAACCTCCAGCATTGCGAGATCTTTCGATTCCCCAGTGACTTTGGTTCGTGTTGCTGCTCATAGCGTTGCTGAGGTGAAGAGCAGTGCTTAAAGTGCTTGCGGAAGGTGGATCTGATTAGCTTTCCTGGACTTCTAATTACTGTTTATTGCGTTCAGTTTGTTACTATTTGTTAAGTTCAACCAGCGGAATTTTTCCTGCCTCGTGGCCGCTAACGCCCAGTTACCTCCTCTGGGGGTTAGTGTATGAAACGGCTGTGTACGTTTCCTCGCCAACTGCTGTCCGGTGAGTCGTGTAGTTTTGACAGCTTTCTTCCTTGTAGGTTGGTTGGTGATTCTTCTACTCTGGCGGTAGTGATTCCTTTCTCGTTCCGGGCACTCTAAGCATAGTATTCTGCGGGCAGAGTTAAAGCCGCCGGTCCGGCTTTGGCGTGTTTTTCCTCTTTGCATTTGGACATCAGGTAGCCCAGCAAGATTATCATTAGTCATTCGTTAGACTGCCACTAGTGTGAGTTACCATCTTGTGAAGTCAATTCCTGGTGCACCGTCTGTGGCTGGCCTTTGTGTTTTATTATTGTATTTGCTGTTTTATTGTATGTTTCTAAAATTTCTTGTATAATTGGCACTCTTGGCGTTACAGCAGGTTTAATGATTGTGATACCAAGTTTACCATCATTTTGTCTCACGCGTTTGGTAATCAGTTGCCAGTCTTTTTAAATTAACCTTTGCTATTGCAATGGTGTTTTCCAGTGTGTTTGTTAATTTTTTTAATAATTCCTGTTTTTGGAATTAAAAGCCTTCAGTCTTGACTGTGCTTACTTGCCTTAAAATTCTAATTGCTATCATATTGACTTGTTTTTGAAATATTATTAGCTGTGCCTGTATTTTATGCTCATTGGGTAATTTTTAACGTAACGAAAGCGCTATTAATTAAACTGTTGCTTATTCTTTCATTAATAACGTGTGATATCTTTGTATATTGCCGAGTCTGGAATTACCGTTTTAAATAAGTGTGTGTAAGTGCAAAAGGAACCAATAGTAACCGATAGCGACCCCCTCCACAATCGTAACCGAATCCTGCCTTCCTTGACTATCAGGTTCCAGGTTTCAGGCCGTGACAGAAGATTTCCTATAAAATTGGCATGTAATAAAATTGGAAAAAGGGGGTATCTCACTGCAGACGAGAGCAGAAAGACAACTGTTGGTCGAGACAGTCTCCGCCTCGCTCTCTCTGAGCACTCACAACCGAAGCGAGCATACAGGCCGGCGCCCGGTGCGGCCACACTGTTGGGTTAGGACCGGGTTGCGACCTTCCGCAAACCGTCGCGCAGTGGAGAGCCTGGGGTGATACAGGGACAGGGAGGGACCTGTTGATCCCGGCACGGAAGGCCAACCTGCAGGCCAGAAGTCGCCCTGCAGCAACGTACACTGACCGTGGCGTCACGGCACTTGAGGGCCCAGTACACACGCACGAAAGAAAAAGAGCAGCTATCACGTTTCCATGAATATAAATTAAGTGGCTACTGTAGCTTCGTTTTGTATTCAGTTTCACAAATTGATACTAACATTCTCTGGGTCATACCGACACTCTCTCATCCAGAGTGTTTCCGTAACAGCGTGCAAAAATCTAACAGGACATCGAGAATGCTCCACTGAACAATTTGAGGTATGGAACCTGGGATCGGAGAAGTCAGCTTAAGGAAATATGGAAGTAAACTTGTCTACCACTTTTTCTAGCATTACCGTTTCCCACCGTGTTTACAACTTACATGTATACAGGTTTACACGAACTGTGCTGTTTATTTATATATACGTTCTTTACTTCCAGCAAGAAAACAAGGAGAACGAGCCTGATGATGCAGGTGGCTCTTTTGCATATTATTTACATCGTCCCATGACAGAACGCGCTATGAATCAACTACAGACTGATTCATTACTCGGTGATATTCAGAGACGTACAGTACAATTCGATGGAGCACTTCCGACAAAGTATTTCCTGGTCGCTGGATGGGAAACAGAGGTCCTACTGCATGGCCTGCAAGGACACCGGACCTGAATCCCTTGATTATTTTATATGTGGATATCTAAAATCACTTTTATATGAGACCCCAGGGGACACCGAGCTGGAATTACACTACTGGCCATTGATATTGCTACACCAAGAAGAAGTGCAGGTGATAAACGGGTATTCATTGGACAAATATATTGTACTAGAACATTTAATGCAATTTGGGTGCATAGATCCTGAGAAATCAGTACCCAGAACAACCACCTCTGGCCTTAATAACGGCCTTGATACGCCTTGGCGAGTTCAGGTACCCATCCAGCTTTAACACGATACCACACTTCAAGAGTAGTGATTGGCGTATTGTGACGAGCCACTTTCTCGGCCACCATTGACCAGACGTTTTCAATTGGCGAGAGATCTGGAGAATGTGCTCACCAGGGCAGTAATCTAACATTTTCTGCATCCAGAGAGGCCCGTACAGGACCTGCAACATGCAGTCGTGCATTACCTGCTGAAATGTAGGGTTTCGCAGGGATCGAATGAAGGGGAGAGACACGGGTCGTAACATCTGAAATGTAACGTCCACTGTTCAAGATGCCGTCAATGCGAACAAGATGTGACCGAAACGTGTAACCAATGGCATTCCATACCATCAAGCCGGGTGATACGCCAGTATGGCGAAGACGAATACACGCTTCCAATGTGCGTTAACCGCGATGTCGCCAAACACGGTTGCGACCATCATGATGCTGTAAAAGGAAACTGGATTCATCCGAAGAAATTACGTTTTGCCATTCGTGCTCCCAGGTTCGTCGTTGAGTACACCATCGCAGGCGCTCCTGTCTGTGATGCAGCGTCAAGGGTAATCTCAGCCATGGTCTCCGAGCTGATAGTCCATGCTGCTGCAAACGTCGTCGAACTGTAGGTGCAGATGGTTGTTGTCTTGCAAACGTCCCCATCTGTTGACTCAGGGTGGAGACGTGGCTACACGATCCGTTACAGCCATGCGGATAAGATACCTGTCATCTCGACTGCTAGTGATACGAGGCCGTTGGGATCCAGCACGGCGTTCCATACTACCCTCCTGAACCCACCTATTCTATATTCTGCTAACAGTCATTGGATCTCGACCAACGCGAGCAGCAATGTCGCGATACGATTAACCGCAATCGCAATAGGGTACAATCCGACCTTTATCAAAGTCGGACAGGTGATGGTACGCATTTCCCCTCCTTATACGAGGCATCACAACCACGTTTCACCAGGCAACTCCGGTCAACTGCTGTTTTTGTATGAAAAATCGGTTGGAAACTTTCCTCATGTCAGCACGTTGTACGTGTCACCACCGATGCCAACCTTGTGTGAATACTCTGAAAAGCAAATCATTTGCATATCACATCATCTTCTTCCTGTCGGTTAAATTTCGCTTCTGTAGCACGTCATCTTCACGTTGTAGCAATTTTAATGGCCAGTAGTGTAGAAATCTGCACTATATACTCTTTAGTTCTAATCTCTGACTATGTATTTGCCTGAATTGGAGGTGCCTGTGATGTGATTCGATACACACCAGGGATATTTGTCACGATGTGTCAGAATCGTGTTCGCCGATGTAATGTTTGATTTGAGGTTGATGGTCGTAACATTTTGTGAGAAACAGTACAAACGGTACGTTCATTGTGTCAGTGATGGTATTTGTGGTTAACTAATCATCTGTAAGTCCTGTTAAATTCATGCACACTCTTACGGAAACGCCCTGCACATCATGTATATTCAGTGTGAAGCAAACTACTTCGTTTATGCAAACATTTGAAATTGTTATTTCCCTTAGAACGATAAATGCACAACCTAATTACTCCTGTGTTAGTAGTATAAAACAATGGAGGTCACTCACGAGTCCCTACTGCAAGCAGATTTAATGTTACGCGCCAGCAAGGGGATATATCACATTCTTCTTTCCTCGCACCGCGCGCTGCACGTCACTGGTCTGAATTACACACTCTTTGACCGAAAGAAAGTGAAGCATCGGGGACACGTGGTCTGTCGGATGTCATCGTATCTTCGCACCCGCACACACCATCATTGTGCATGTAAATCACAAAGCTACATTTCTCTTACGCAGGTAGGACGGTCGCCAAAGTGCATTAGTGTCATTCGTGTTTAGTTCTGTTACCAGGCCGTACTTGGAACTTGCTCCTTGGCGCTACAGCCTGTGCAGGGCCTTGTCCTCCTGGACAATCTCTGCCCACTCTTCTGCTGACTGCTTTTACTCTCCCATTCTTCTCACGCCCTCTTCCGCATTGTCTAGCCTTCTGGTCCTTGTTGTGACCCTTATACGGCGTCCACCTGGTTTTTCCTTGAAAACTTTCTTGACTGTGCTGCTCTCAACCATTCTTCCCACATATCCCAACAAATGTAGTCTACTACTCCTTATTTTTGTCACAATATCTGCTTTTTTATACAACTCTTTCATTTCTGTATTATTTCTGATTCGCCAAAACACACTAGCGGTGTGTATCAGGAGCGCGAACAGCCTCAGATGTTGAGTGATCATAAACACTATGTTTATTGTTCATCTAAAATTTGTTTATAAATTTTTGCTTGATACTATATCTTCTATAAGTAAACTGTGCTATACTGGAGGTTGAAATTCTTTCCATTGTGTGAGGGTAATGTATGTAAACCACTATGTTAATTGTTTATTACGTTATGTAATTTTCTGAGGACATTTTGTATTTAAATATATTTGTGTGTATAAACTGTTTATGTTGATGTAAATTTGACAATTATAAGCAATGGTCACAATTAGGAACAATTTAAGAAATAGGATTTAAGTAGAAGCCAGTGTGCTTTTGCGTGAAGCGAAAGTGGCTCTGGGGAGTGGAAAATGTGGCAAGGGCGAATTGGTGCGCTACCTGGAACAAGCGCGGGAAGTAAGTATGTAGGCAGCAGTGGCTGAGGCTTCACCCTTGTGGGGAAGGAGAAGCTTTACCAGCAAATTTGAAGAGAAATGCCTCGGATGAAGACTGCAAACTGCTTACGGCATAGCTGCGAGTTCTTTGACCACTGTATGTAAAATTGAACGACGCCAAGAAGAGAAATTAGGCCCATACAGCAAGACACTCGCACGCGGTACTGTCGGTAGTGTAGCCGCCATTATTTTCGCCACACCCAAGCCTACAGGCACCGGATATGATTGAACAATCAATTTAAACTGTTTTCTATTAGTCAATAATTATTCTTGAACTTTAAAGAAACTGGTTCACCCTGTTGTTTCACCCTAGTCATACACCTATATAGGGTTCCTTTCTGGTGTTTCATTAATTCGACTACCCTGCTTCGTGTTAAGTTGATATAAAGAAGCACCGCTTAAATTGTTTTCGTGTAAAACGTTGTCTTAGTGGTTACACTGAAAGGCGTAATGATAATTTTAGTTAGCGTGATAACAGGTCCATGGTTAGTACGTTACAGAGAAATAAAGTCAAATTATTCTTATTTTAAAAGTTTTCTTAACTACTGCAAGGTGTTATAGTAAAAGTCTGCTTATGTGAAATTCACTCAGAGTGAAGCAAAGTTACTACCAACTGTTACACGATTATACAGAGTTAATTCTAAGAGTAATGGCTTTTAAAAGCAAATTCCAGCACCAAAGAGGTCTCTTTGAAGTGAAATATTCAATATAAAAAGTGTATGCTTTAGAACCTAATTACTTTAGTATCTACATCTACATCTACATTTATACTCCGCAAGCCACCCAACGGTGTGTGGCGTAGGGCACTTTAAGTGCCACTGTTATTACCTCCCTTTTCTGTTCCAGTCGCGTATGGTTCGCGGAAAGAACGACTGTCTGAAAACCTCCGTGTGGGCTCGAATCTCTCTAGTTTTACATTCGTGATCTCCTCGGAAGGTATAAGTAGGGGGAAGCAATATATTCGATACCTCATCCAGAAACGCATCCTCTCGAAACCTGGCGAGCAAGCTACACCGCGATGCAGAGCGCCTCTCTTGCAGAGTCTGCCACTTGGGTTTGCTAAACGTCTCCGTAACGCTAACACGAATACCAAATAACTCTGTGACGAAACGTGCCGCTATTCTTTCGATCTTCTGTATCTTCTTTGTCAACCCGATCTGGTACGGATCCCACACTGATGAGCAATACTCAAGTATAGGTCGATCGAGTGTTTTGCAAGCCACCTCCTTTGTTGATGGTCTACATTTTCTAAGGACTCTCCCAATGAATCTCAACCTGGTACCCACCTTACCAACACTTACCAACAATTAATTTTATATGATCATTCCACTTTAAATCGTTCCGCACTCATACTACCAGAAGTAACTGCTACCAGTGTTTGTTCCGCTATCGTATAATCATACAATAAAGGATCCTTCTTTCTATGTATTCGCAACACATTACATTTGTCTATGTTAAGGGTCAGTTTCTACTCCCTGCACCAAGTGCCTATCGGCTGCAGATCTTCCTGCATTTCGCTACAATTTTCTAATGCTGCAACTTCTCTGTATACTACAGCATCATCCGCGAAAAGCCCCATGGAACTTCCGACACTATCTACTAGGTCATTTATATATATTGTGAAAAGCAATGGTCCCATAACACTCCCCTGTGGCACGCCAGGCGTTACTTTAACGTCTGTAGAAGTCTTTCCATTGATAACAACATGCTGTATTCTGTTTGCTAAAAGCTCTTCAATCCAGCCACACAGCTGGTCTGACTTTTTTTATCAGGCAACAGTGCGGAACTGTATCGAACGCCTTCCGGAAGTCAAGGAAAATAGCATCTGCCTGCGAGCCTCTATCTAATATTTGCTGGGTCTCATGAACAAATAAAGCGAGTTGGGTCTCACACGATCGCTGTTTCAAGAGTCCATGTTGATTCCGACAGAGTAGATTCTGGGTTTCAAAAAACGACATGATATGCGAGCAAAAAACAAGTTCTAAAATTCTACAACAGATCGACGTCAGAGATATTGGTCTATAATTTTGCGCATTTGCTCGACGACCCTTCTTGAAGACTGGGACTACCTGTGCTCTTTTCCAATTATTTGGAACCTTCCGTTCCTCTAGAGACTTCCGGTACACGGCTGTTAGAAGGGGGGCAAGTTCTTTCGCGTACTCTGTGTAGAAACGAATTGGTATCCCGTCAGGTCCAGTGGACTTTCCTCTGCTGAGTGATTCCAGTTGCTTTTCTATTACTTGGACACTTATTTCGATGTCAACCATTTTTTTGTTTGTGCGAGGATTTAGAGAAGGAAACAGCTTTGGAAAAAGGTGTTTAGTATTTCAGCTTTACGCGTGTAATCCTCTGTTTCAATGCCTTCCTCATCCCTGAGTGTCTGGATAAGCTGTTTCGAGCCACTTACTGATTTAACGTAAGACCAGAACTTCCTAGGATTTTCTGTCAAGTCAGTACATAGAATTTTACTTTAGAATTCACTGAACGCTTCACGCATAGCCCTCCTTACGCTAACTTTGACATCGTTTAGCTTCTGTTTGTCTGACAGGTTTTGGCTGCGTTTACACTTGGAGTGAAGCTCTCTTTGCTTTCGCAGTAGTTTCCTAACTTTGTTGTTGAACCACGGTGGCTTTTTCCCGTCCCCCACAGTTTTACTCGGACGTACCTGTCTAAAACGCATTTTACGATAGCCTTGAACTTTTTCCATAAACACTCAACATTGTCAGTGTCGGAAAAGAAATTTTCGTTTTGATCTGTTGGGTAGTCTGAAATCTGCCTTCTATTACTCTTGCTAAACAGATAAAGCTTCCTCCCTTTTTTTATATTCCTATCAACTTCCATATTCAGGGATGCTGCAATGGCGTTATGATCCCTGTTCTGCACTTACAGAGTCGAAAAGTTCGGTTCTGCTTGTTATTAGTAGGTCCAAGATGTTATCTCCACGAGTCGGTTCAATGTTTAATTGCTCGAGGTAATTTTCGGATAGTGCACTCAGTATAATGTCACTCGATGCTCTGTCCCTACCACAAGTCCTAAACATCTGAGGGTCCCAGTCTTTATCTGGTAAATTGAAATCTCCACCTAAGACTATAACATGCTGAGAAAATTTATGTGAAATGTAAGTGCTCTGCCACTAATGCTGCTGCGTCGGGAGGAGCCAACTATTAACCTAGCTCAGTTGTTGAGTGTAACCTCCACCCATAATAATTCACAGGAACTATCCACTTCTACTTTACTACAGGATAAACTACTACTAACAGCGACAAACACGTCACCACCGGTTGCATGCAGTCTATGCTTTCTAAACACCGTCTGTGCCTTTGTAAAAATTTCGGCAGAATTTATCTCTGGCTTCAGCCAGCTTTTTGTATCTATAACGATTTCAGCTTCGGTGCTTTCTATCAGCGCTTGAAGTTCCGGTACTGTACCAATGCAGCTTCAACAGTTTACAATTACAATACCGATTGCTGCTTGGCCCCTGTCATGTCCTGACTTTGCCCCGCACCCTCTGAAGCTGTTGCCCTTTCTGTGCTTGCCCGAGGCCATCTAACCTAAAAAACCGCCCAGTCCACGCCACACTAACCCTGCTACCCGCGTAGCCGCTTGCTGCGTGTAGTGGACTCCTGACCTATCCAGCGGAACCCGAAACCCCACCACCCTATGGTGCATGTCAAGGAATCTGCAGCCCACACGGTCGCAGAACCGTCTCAGCCTCTGATTCAGACCTCTACTCGGCTCTGTACCAAAGGTCCGCAGTCAGTCTTGTCGACGATGCTGCAGATGGTGAGCTCCGCTTTCATCCCGCTAGCGAGACTGTCAGTCTTCACCAAATCAGATAGCCGCCGGAAGCCACAGAGGATCCATAGCGACACGCATCATAGTTGGTATCTAAGTCTGTTGATTATGGAAAGTGCTTTTCTAAAGTTCCCTTCCGGACAAAACTTTTTTAATTTGTTTGAAGTAATCTACTTTTTTGTCTTTTAAAAAACGTAATGAGTAAGGGTGCAGTAGTCAGATAATTTCGGTGTCTGCATCAACATTGTTTTTGTGGTGTAAGGTTTATTTGAAGAAGCATCTTAAACAATAGGAAGAAAATAGGCAGAATTGATACTTGTGGTTTTCCAGTACGTCACTGTTTCATTGCTTGGATAGGGTGGCGACTGTTAGTACATATTTTAAACCATTAAATGAACTTGGAACTGAGTTGTCCTAACTGCAATATAATACTATTCATACTACGTTTCTTTCTAACCACTGGGTGAGATCTCAGGAAAAGAATTCAATAGAATGATTTATCTATTCATTATCCACAACACACGCTCAAATCCTGTAAAAGGGGTAACGGTATTGATTAGCTTTTCCTATTAACAGGCCGGCCGGTGTGGCCGAGCGGTTCTAGGCGCTACAGTCTGGAACCGCGGCGCGACCGCTACGGTCGCCGGTTCGAATCCTGCGTCGGGCATGTATGTGTGTGATGTCCTTAGGTTAGTTAGGTTTAAGTAGTTCTACTTTCGAGGGTACTGATGACCACAGATGTTCTCCCATAGTGCTCAGAGCCATTGGAACCTATTAACAGGACAATTCTCCCATAGTGTACTTTATTTTGGAACTAAACTAAACGTTAGTGAGAGAGTTACACGTGGCAACACAGACAGGGTTTTCTGTTACTTAGGTAAAAGCACCCTAAATTGCAATAGTAGAGGTAGTGTTTACCCTCTGTCGAAGAGACGGAGATGGTCGGTATACGTGCGAGACAGTGTTAGCAGCACCCGAGAGAGTTCGAATGGGCCGTTATCGTGAATCTCCAATTGCCTGGCTGGACGAATCGTGCAATAAGCAGAAGGGCGAAGCATTTGCATGTAACAGTGGCTCAGTGTTGGAATGCACGGGGACTCGAGGACAGGCTAACACATCGATTTAGGTTCCCGTCGACCAAGTCTGACCACCACAAGGTACTGTGCACCGATCACATCGTAACCCAATCACATCTGCCCCTGCCATCCGCGATCAAGTAATTAACTGCCTCCAACGTTCCGTGCCGTCTGTCATCATCTGTATTGTACTAACAGGAACGGAATTTTGGTTCCACGCCTGGGATCCCGTTAACAACACAGCACAGCACAGCACAGCAGCGTCACTCCCGGTGTCACTGTATGGGGATTCATCGGGCTGAGTTCCGGTCACGACTCGTACTGGCTGAGACAACTTTGACGGCACAACTGTATGTCATGGATATCCTGAATCCTCATGTGGTCTCTCATACTATATTATCGCGGTGTCGTTTTTCAATGGGACAATATTAGTCCACACGAGGAACGAGTTTCCACGAACTGTTAACAAGTTGTTGGGGCACTACCGTGACCAGCAAGGTCCACAGATGTGTCCCTGATGGGGCTAGATGAGGCACTACCTCGGAGGACAGTTATATCCCAGGGCTAGTAAGCAAGATATCTAGGGCCAGTTATAACAGTTACGGGCCAGCTTCCACCAGGAGAAGATACAATGGTTGTATGTCACCCTTTCTAATCGTGTCGCTGCGTGCATCCAACCCAGGGAACGTGCAAGATCATACTAATAACTCTGCCGAGTTCCCTGTAAATTTGATTCCATTTTGTAGTCTATCAAATACCATATCATCCTCTCTCAACCCGTAAAGTTACATTTCGTTTACTCCTCCCATTCTGAGTGCCTCAGTTTCTTTATCAGACCATGAAGAATTAGAGAAAAATGGTTAAAATGGCTCTGAGCACTATGGGACTTAACACATTAGGTCATCAGTCCCCTAGAACTTAGAACTACTTAAACCTAACTAACCTAAGGACATCACACACATCCATGCCCGAGGCAGGATTCGAACCTGCGACTGTAGCAGTCCCGCGGTTCCAGACTGAAGAGCCTAGAAACGCACGGCCACCGCGGCCGGCAAGAATTAGAGAAGTTCACAAATTTCGTTTCATAATTGTATGACATTTGGAAGTAACTTTCATTGGTTTTATAAAATTTCTACTGTAAACAAATAAATACTGACAAGGGGAACTGCCTTAGAATAATGGCTAAAGGATAACGACACCAAACAATACTATTTGGGGGTGTTTTAGAAGTGATGGTCAATATCACGGGTATGACAGGAGCAAAAGAAATGAAGTTAACGTGGGGCCCAAAGTGGATAAATTAAGAGCTACGAGCAATTCTTGATCTTCGCTACTGTTAAACAAATTTCTAGTGCTACATCGTTGCTTTCCATATTTTGGGATGTGGTAGTATGGACCAAAACAAGAAAAAATGCCCAGTAAACAAGTGCTCTAGAATGCATACCTTAGAAGCTACGGGCACCTGTTCATCTTCGCTATTTTGAAACAAACTCTTCTAATGAACAAGAGTATCTAACGTTTAAGGTATGCAGTTTAGAGCACATTACTGGGCGTTTTTTCTTGTTTTGGTCTATACCACCACTTACCAAAATATGGAAAGCAATGACCTTGCGGTAGAAGAGATCTGTTTTACTGTATCGAAGATAAAGAATTGCTCATAGCTCTTAAAGTATGAGTTTTAGAGTCCATGTTACTTGAATTTTTTGCTTGGAACGACCATTCATGTCATACCTCTGAATATTGACCATCACTTCTGAAACACCCTGTTTGGATATCAACAAATTTCATATCAGAATAATTATT
Organism: Schistocerca gregaria; assembly: GCF_023897955.1. Lineage (NCBI taxonomy): Eukaryota > Metazoa > Arthropoda > Insecta > Orthoptera > Acrididae > Schistocerca > Schistocerca gregaria. The sequence continues at coordinate 85,234,124 of NC_064923.1, forward strand.
CCATGTTTAACAAGATAAAAAAATTCGAAATCTCTCTCACATTGTTGGCTACTAAAGAAACAGATTTTCTGCACGGTTGCGATATCACCCGAGACGACTACCGAATTTACAGATATTTTAGTAGGTGACTGTCTACAACTGTTAGGTGATTTCAAAAAGACAGCGTATTTGGGCCATCCACTGTAGAGCTCTAATTTTATGTTATCGGTTTCGATTATCATCGTCATCACGAATAGATCAAACACACATTGTGTCAAATTAGACCCAACCAAATGTAGGACGTATATAATTGTCAGAACAGTTTGTCTTAACACAGTCCATACAAACGCGCGCAGTCTTGACACAATTACAGTAGTAGCTACGTGGTAATATCGCAAGTGTGTACTACTCTAATTGTACCAAGGCACAGCAAGTTTATATTAACCAACGTTAAGAGAGACTCTTTCGATTGCGTCATATTGGACCAAAATATATGTTTGACCCACTGATGCACACTTTCTGTATGACAATTTTGTTAGCATATAAATTTTTATCCACGTTCTGCTAAATGTCTGACGCATTGCTTCCCGTGCGAGAGGGCGTGCCGTTCCCCGGCACGAATCCGCCCGGCGGATTAGTGTCGAGGTCCGGTGTGCCGGGCAGCCTGTGGATGGTTTTTAAGGCGGTTTTCCATCTGCCTCGGTGAATGCGTGCTGGTTCCCCTTATTCCGCCTTAGTTGCAGTATGTCGACGATTACTGTGCACTGTCACCACATACGCGTAGACAATAATTACGCAAACAACGTTTGGGGTTACACTCGCGTGGTATGAGACGTTCTCCAGTGGAAAGGGGGGAGGGGGGGGGAAGTCCGCTGGGGGCTAACCGCATAATAACCTGGGTTCGGGGTGGGGCGGCGATGGGGTGAGTAGACTGCTGTAGCCTGTTGTTGGGTTGTGAACCTCTGAGAGCTACCGCGGGGACGAACCCTCTCCGTCGTTTCTGGTTCCCCTGTGCAATACACACACACCAGTTTCTCGAATTTATCTACTTAACACCAAGTACATCATATTTCTGCTTGTTACAGATTCTCCAAAAAATACATTTTTGTTGTATCACTGCAATCACCTTCTTTGCAATCTAGGACATTTTTGCCCACCACACGCTTGTTGTACTTCTCTAAATATCTGTCAGAGAGCATATTTTCAATTATTTAACTGACAGTCTGCTGTGAAATCTCCTAACTCCTTTATGTACTATACAATTCTTCATTTATATTACGTATTTCTGTAATATTTTTCTTCACGGTGGAGTCTATAGTCCACATAAACAGGGTAACTAAGTCAAATAGTATTAAAGTAATAGAAGTGCAAACATCATTTAGATGGAACCGTCTTATAAACGGGAAATAATCTTTGGAACCTTTGTGAGAAGACAGTTGCAGAAATATGAATCCACCATTTGAATCACAACAGTTCAGTATCCAGATCGGTTCCAAGTTCTCAGGGTTAACACACAGAAGGTTTGTATCCCTGATGAAGATGCTGATGCTTGATTGAAGAATGTCCTCCACAAAGAAATAAGCATGCTCACAGGGTTAGAAAAGACTGTGGTAGACAGTGTGTCGTGCACCAGCGTTGTACCATAAGCCGCTGAGAAAGTAGGTGAACGGCCCACAGATGTATGTTACAATTATTACCACGTGCACTGTGACTGTCTTCTCAATCTGTCACTGTGGCAAATTATTTGGGAAAGATGCAGCTTACAACAAGACCATGCATTTAATACATAAAATATATTGTGTGACGAACTTGTTCTATTTACAATAAACTTTACTGAAAATTTTTAAGGATAGCTTAAACGAAAATATTAAATATAAGTTCATTGAGTTCTTATCAGTTGAGGTAGTCGATTTTCAATGTCTACCCACATCCCTTAAGTCGTTCATAGATTTTGATGAGAGGCACGGGAAAGAGAATGGAATGAATGAAAATACACTCCTGGAAATTGAAATAAGAACATCGTGAGTACATTGTCCAAGGAAGGGGAAACTTTATTGACACATTCCTGGGGTCAGATACATCACATGATCACACTGACAGAACCACAGGCACATAGACACAGGCAACAGATGATGCACAATGTCGGCACTAGTACAGTGAATATCCACCTTTCGCAACAATGCAGGCTTATATTCTCCCATGGAGACGATCGTAGAGATGCTGGATGTAGTCCTGTGGAACGGCTTGCCATGCCATTTCCACCTGGCGCCTCAGTTGGACCAGCGTTCGTGCTGGACGTGCATACCGCGTGAGACGACGCTTCATCCAGTCCCAAACATGCTTAATGGGGGATAGATCTGGAGATCTTGCTGGCCAGGGTAGTTGACTTACACCTTCTAGAGCACGTTGGGTGGCACGGGATACATGCGGACGTGCATTGTCCTGTTGGAACAGCAAGTTCCCTTGCCGGTCTAGGAATGGTAGAACGATGGGTTCGATGACGGTTTGGATGTGCCGTGCACTACTAAGTGTCCCCTCGACGATCACCAGAGGTGTACGGCCAGTGTAGGAGATCGCTCCCCACACCATGATGCCGGGTGTTGGCCCTGTGTGCCTCGGTCGTATGCAGTCCTGATTGTGGCGCTCACTTGCACGGCGCCAAACACGCATACGACCATCATTGGCACCAAGGCAGAAGCGACTCTCATCGCTGAAGACGACACGTCTCCATTCGTCCCTCCATTCACGCCTGTCGCGACACCACTGGAGGCGGGCTGCACGATGTTGGGGTGTGAGCGGAAGACGGCCTAACGGTGTGCGGGACCGTAGCCCAGCTTCATGGAGACGGTTGCGAATGGTCCTCGCCGATACCCCAGGAGCAACAGTGTCCCTAATTTGCTGGGAAGTGGCGGTGCGGTCCCCTACGGCACTGCGTAGGATCCTACGGTCTTGGCGTACATCCGTGCGACGCTGCGGTCCGGTCCCAGGTCTACGGGCACGTGCACCTTCTGCCGATCACTGGCGACAACATCGATGTACTGTGGAGACCTCACGCCCCACGTGTTGAGCAATTCGGCGGTACGTCCACCCGGCCTCCCGCATGCCCACTATACGCCCTCGCTCAAAGTCCGTCAACTGCACATACGGTTCACGTCCACGCTGTCGCGGCATGCTACCAGTGTTAAAGGCTGCGATGGAGCTCCGTATGCCACGGCAAACTGGCTGACACTGACGGCGGCGGTGCACAAATGCTGCGCAGCTAGCGCCATTCGACGGCCAACACCACGGTTCCTGGTGTGTCCGCTGTGCCGTGCGTGTGATCATTGCTTGTACAGCCCTCTCGCAGTGTCCGGAGCAAGTATGGTGGGTCTGACACACCGGTGTCAATGTGTTCTTTTTTCCATTTCCAGGAGTGTAAATCGGTTTAATACTTTTCGTTACAGTCTACAGTAGCTTAAGGGACATATGGGTATTCTATTTATTGGTAGGAAACGCTTTCCTCTCGACTTTTTCATCTCTTTCTTGTACATCGACATTGTCAGGTACCATCCTCAGCTATTACATTGTCGTTTAGTTTGGTATATTTCCAAAAGAACAGTGAGGAATATCAGATGTCTTACATCAGTCGGGTGTTCATTAATCTCTGTGGATACTTTCGTCACATACAGGATACGAAATGATTATTGATATGATAGTGATAAAGTATTTGGAGAAATGAACGAAACAATCATACGAGAGACTTACTTTTAAAAATTAATCTTTAATAATTCGAACAGTAGACTGTTCTAGTAACTGAGTGCACGCTGTTGGAGGTAGCGTGAATCTCAGGTGTGTTTCGTGACTGGGCTCACCCTATCGCGCCCTCTGCGAGTGCGGTACGCTGCTGACGTCGCCCTCGACTGAGTGGCGATGTAGCCAGGCGGAAGAGCCGCTGCGCAGTGGGGTTGTCTGCGTACGTCGTAGAAACTCTTGAAGTATCCAGAATTTTTAACGTCACACTGGATATTGTGTATTCTAGTGCGTTCTTACACAGAAGACCATAGCGCAGTATATATTAGCAGGCCTAGACCTACTTCTGCAAGAGGGGGAGCGTATACTATAACATACGCAAAATAATAGACCACTATGTTAAGACTTGAAAAATCTGAAATACTTCTTAATCCTTTCGCGTGGCATGGGGAATATTATTCCTGCTAAATTTATTTTTTTACAGCAATTAAACGAATATGTGTTACCACTCCTGTACGCTCCTGTCATTAACTGGCAGTCCTTTGCACCAGACAGAGTTCGTGTTTGTTGTGAAATACAGCCTTCACGACTGTGGTAAGTGTATAGCCTACCAAACAACTGTGTTTCAATGCTTCTTGGGAACTACGGTTACCAACGAAGTAGTTTCTGGAAGGGACTTGGGAAATATACTCACCATAAAATTAGTCTGTAATTTGTGGTCTTTGGAAAACATACTTACAACCAAGTTAGAGGTATCCCAAAGCTTTTCGGACTGTGTCTTTCCGCCTCTATCTATGCCTGTGGCAGTACACTACACCAGATGTTTGAAAACTGCTACAACTATCAGTTCTTGTTTATCATGGCAACAGCTGTTGTCGGAACACATTGCTTCGCTTCTACGATATACATTATTGTGCCCTGTATCAGCCCATATCTTTATTGGGTGATAAAGTTACTGGGATTGTTTTCACATTATGGTAAGTAAACTTTAATATTGGTAACAAATATTTTTAAGTAAAGCAATAGGAAACATAAAAGAAAAAAGAAAACGCTGTTCATTATCTTTTACGTGTAATGGCAACACACAATGGAAGTGGGTAATCCACTTAGCACCATAGTTTTAATACATCACTATGGTGCCACGTTGATATATGTACCACAGCAGTCTTTGCTCCTAAGTCACAGACACAAGATTGCCAAAAATATAGTCAGTTGATCACAGTTCTAATAGGATAGCAAAAAAATTATCTTCGCTGAGTTGCTACAAAAACGCTCCCGCCAAAAGGTTAACTTGAAAACAATCCATGCTCACGGTAATGTCACTATGTATTTATTGCTGTTCGCTAAACGCTATTAGCAGATATCACTGGATGCAATACAGAATGATGGTCTCATCTCAACGTAAAATTGATTAATAAACTTTGAAACACAGTGCCAATAGTTCTGTGCGGTCGCAGTCGGATATGATATGATAAGGCGATGCTGTCGTCGTAGGTGATGATTACGGAGCGAGGTGAGCGGCGCTACGCTGTGACGTAAGTAATCTTCCTGCAGCGGCGTCGTACGGAACTTCTTGAAGGCGTACTTGCGCTGACGTCTCTCATTTTCTGCTGTGTCAGGCAGGAACACTCCTTAGCTGTGTTTCCATCCCATCGGACCACGTTCTTCGGAAGCAACCCACATAAATTTCCCGTTCTAGCAGTAAGTACAGAAATGTCTCATAGGCGCATTATGTAAAATTTCAAAATGTGCCTGTATTGGTCATAAGATCTAAAAATGTCTTACTATTTCGTAGTGGAGTGTGTTCTTGAAAAAGGATCTCAGTATTTCTGCTAGTCTGGTATAAGCAGTGTTTAGTACAGTGGTTGCATTGAATCTGATGCATAACAGTATCCTAATCATCTCTTTTCCAAAAAGACCTGCAACAATCCGAAAGAACGAGAAAACAGTTCAAGAATTTTATGCATCAGTCCTAACTACTGAATCTACCAGTCAGTACGGCGGCTACGGCGTATTCTACCTGAATGAGATTTTCATTCTACAGCGGATTGTGCGCTAATACGAAAGTTCCTGGCAGATTAAATCACTCCAGGCAAATGCCGGGATCGTTCTTCTGAAAGGGCACGGCCGACTTCCTTCCCCATCATTCTCATAGCCGATGAGACCGATGACCTCGCTGTCTGGTCTCCTTCCCCAAACAACCCCACCTTGGCAGATTAAAACTGTGTGCCGGACCAAGATTCGAATTCGGGACCTTTACCTTTCGCGGGCAAGTGCTCTACCAAGCGAGCTACCTAAGCACGACTCAGGAACGGTTCTCACAGCTTGGGCAGCTCGGTTGGTAGAGCACTTGTCCACGAAAGGCGCAGGTCCCGAGTTCGTGTCTCGGTCCTGCACACAACTTTAACTTGCCAGGAAGTTTCGTGTCAGCGCACACTCCGCTGCCGAGTGAAAATCTCATTCTGACAACATCCGCCAGGCTGTAGCTAAGCCATGTCCCTGCAATATCCTTTCTTCCTGGTTTTGCTAGTTCTGAAAGATTCGCAAAAGAGCTTCTGTAAAAATTGGAAGGTAGAACACGAGGTACTGGCTGTGAGGACAGGTCGTGAGTCGTGCTTGGGTAGCTTACTTGGTAGAGCAATTGCCCGCGAAAGGCAAAGGTCCTGAGTTCGAGTTTCAGTCCGGCACATAGTTTTAATCTGCCAGTAAGTTTCATATTCTACCTGTAGAAACGCTAGTTCCGGATGCGGAGCCTGTGTGTTTTGAGATGGGTTACAGCTTTAATTAATGTTATCAACGTATTAAAACATTGAAAAGAAGGAAATTACGGGTTTTTCATCTGCAACCTAGATGTTACTGCGCACACACACAGCATATATATATATAGGGTGTTAGGTACGGCCCAACTTTCAGCATTCCTCACACACAAATAAAGTAAAGATGTTACGTGGACATGTGTCCGGAAACGCTTAATTTCCATGTTAGAGCTCATTTTAGTTTCGTCAGTATGTACTGTACTTCCTCGATTCTCCGCCAGTTGGCCCAATTGAAGGAAGGTAATGTTGACTTCGGTGCTTGTGTTGACATGCGACTCATTGCTCTACAGTACTAGGATCAAGCACATCAGTACGTAGCATCACGAACGTGGTTTTGCAGTCAGTGCAATGTTTACAAATGCGGAGTTGGGAGATGCCCATTCGATGTATGGATTAGCACGAGGCAATAGCCGTGGCGCGCTACGTTGCTATTGAGACGGATTTCCAGAACGAAGGTGCCCCGACAGGAAGACGTTCGAAGCAATGATCGGCGTCTTAGGGAGCTCGGAGCATCCCAGCCTATGACTCGCGACTGCGGAAGACCTAGAACGACGAAGACACCTGAAATGGACGAGGCAAATCTGCGCGCAGTTGACAATAACCCTAATGTCAGCGTCAGAGAAGTTGCTGCTGTACAAGGTAACGTTGACCACGTCACTGTATGGAGAGTGCTACGGGAGAACCAGTCATTTCCGTACCATGTACAGCTTGTGCAGGCACTATCAGCAGCTGAGTGGCCTCCACGGGTACACTTCTGCGAATGGTTCATCCAACAATGTGTCAATCCTCATTTCAGTGCAGATGTTCTCTTTACGGATGAGGCTTCATTTCAACGTGATCAAATTGTAAATTTTCACAATCAACATGTGTGGGCTGACGAGAATCAGCACGCAATTGTGGAATCACGTCATCAACACAGATTTTCTGTGAACGTTTGGGAAGGCATTGTTGGTGATGTCTTGATTGGGCCCCATGTTCTTCCACCTACGCTCAATGGAGAGCGTTATCATGATTTCATACGGGATACTCTACATGTGGTGCTAGAACATGTGCCTTTACAAGTACGACACAACATGTAGTTCTTGCACGATGGAGCTCCTGCACATTTCAGTCAAAGTGTTCGTACGCTTCTCAACAACAGACTCGGTGACCGATGGATTAGTAGAGGCGGACCAATTCCATGGGCTCTACGCTCGCCTGACCTCAACCCTCTTGACTTTCATTTATGGCGGCACTTGAAAGCTCTTGTCAACGCAACCCCGGTACCAAATGTAGAGACTCTCCGTGCTCGTATTGTGGACGGCGGTTATACAATACGCCATTCTCCAGGGCATCAGGGAGTCCATGTGACGGAGGGTGGATGCATGTATCCCCACTAACGATATATACTGATGAGGCAAAGCATCACGGCCGCTCTGCTTAATAGCTTGCTGCTTCTTCTCTGGATCGCAGTTAGGACTGTTGATATTTTCAAAAATATGGGGAATCAAATAGATCGATATTTAAACTAATATCCATATATATCATCGATATATCGAAAACTGTACACATATTTCCATACATCCGTGGAAAAGAACCGATATACCGATCTATAAAAATATTGGCCGAACACTGTAAACATATTGCCAGTTTTAGAACCGAAAAGTTAAATCTCAAAATTGTTCAAATGGCTCTGAGCACTATGGGACTTAACATCTGAGGTCATCAGTCCCCTAGAACTTTGAACAACTTAAACCTAAATAACCAAAGGACATCACACACATCCATGCCCGAGGCAGGATTCAAAGCTGCGACCGTAGCGGTCGCGCGGTTCCAGACTGAAGAGCCTAGAACCGCTCGGCCATTCCGACAGTCCAGTTAGTTAAGTATTGCTTTATTATTAGGTACTCTGTACATCAACAAAAAAGCAGACTGCCTATCCCCTCACAGTAAGAATTGAAAGGAAAACGACACACGTTCACGCTCGGCGATAACTACGTCGCTAACGATGGTAACTGCACGTAAATGGCACAATAAAAGTGTACAGTGTGTGTCACCTTCGCTTTCGTCACTTACCTGATTTGTCCGGAACACTTCATGTCGACTTCGCTGCTTTTCATCTCTGCCAACGCCAGCGACCTAGCAGTTGTAGTGTCAAAATTGCGTGGTGGAGCTATGCGTTGCTGTTACTGTTGGTATCGACGAGCGCCGATTACGTCGGTATTTCCTGTCACACGTCTCCGCCCACAACGAAGACCAATCTCGTCATAATGATTTTTGTTCATAATTTTCAACAACAATTTGTGAAGAATGCCGATGTGAACAAACAGCACACTACTTGCATTAAAAATTGTTTTCTGACGCAGCTGGTACGTTATTTCTTCATATGACAAATCTGGTTGTTCGATTCACACCGACCCTCCCCCCTTTTCACCAGCCCTCCCTCGCCAGTGCAATCGGACTTCTTCTTTGTCCCATCTTCACCACGTAGTCAAAGAGGAAGACTGGACATGATGAAATCTCAAAGAGTAGTAAAACTTCTTCACACAGCGAAAGTAAAATTACGTTCTACTATAATTTCAAAAGAACAGATATTTACCGAATCTTGGTAAAAGAAAATATCGGCATCCACACAGCCATTAGAATATCGATATGTCGAGAATAACACATTCGACATATATTGACATTCCTTGGATAAAGTTCGATATACGGCTGTATTGATAACTAATCAACAGCGCTAATCGCAAGCTATTTCGTGTGGAATGGTCAACGCAAGTTACTGGCAGGTTTCTTGAGGCGTCTGGCACCAGGTATCTACGTAGGGGCCACGCAATTACCGTAAATTTAAATTACGAGCCGGTGGTTTATGGGCTCGGAGCTGGAGCCAGACGTTACCCACACGATAATTTGTGTGTGTGTGTGTGTGTGTGTGTGTGTGTGTGTGTGTGTGTGTGTGTGTGTGGGAGGGGGGGTGGGGGTGGTAGACCAGGGGTTATGAAGTATTTTTAATAACTTGAAAGACGGAAGGCGACTTGTAAGTAGCCATAAAAAAGTTCCGACTCCGACCCATTTAAAAAGTTGTGTAATACCGAGTTTTACGTCATTTTCGGAAAGAAAAACAGCTGACTATAGTTCATCTTTTTCCTTTCGCTGAGAGCTGAGGGAGGGATGAGTGCGTCCAACCACCCATTTCCCACCCGTACGGGCGTCGTTGCTCACAGCACAGTACCCCCACCAACCTGCGTCCACGGCGCGGTGCGCGTTTCGTGCACCCAGCCGTTCTACTGGTTGACGTCGTATACGGTCACGGCCACCGGTCTGTCGTAGGAAAAAAATTGGTTCACCCAACCAGGAGACGCGTTTCCATTGACCCACGGTCGAATCTCGGTGATTCCATATCCACTTCAAAAACAACTGGCAATGCCGTTTGACTGTAAATGACAACAGCCAAACAGCCATTGGGCTTAGCTAAAGTTTTAGATGAGATGTCCATATATCTGGAAACATTCTTTGAATCCTGAGCAGGTACACATTTCAAAAAAGAGTCCATAAACTAGCGAGATTCTTACACACTAAAATTAAACAAGCCTTAGGTTTTGAAAATAATTATTCCGTTAAAAATAGAGCTGAGTTAATAATCAAGCTAAAAGCGGGTGATTGCACCACCTCCTCTCGGTTGGTTTCGTTCGACGTTGTAAGTTTAAACACTAATGTTCTTGTAGATATCATTCTTAAAATTATTAAAAATAACTTTCGACAACATAAAACTTTAAGTGAGTAGCAACTGTCAGAATTTATGTCGCTATTGCAGGTTGTACTCGATTATAATTACTTTCAGTTTAATGGCAAAATGTATGAGCAACCATTTGGCTTAGCCATTGGTTGCCCGTTAGCTGGTATCTTAGCTGACACCTTTGTGAATGCTTTAGAAGGAAATTTTTTCAGAAAAAATCCTGTGTTGGGTAATATGCTCGTTACGTTGAAGACATAATATTTCAAGAGAGTGACCAAGATATGCAACTAATGTTTTATGTTTTTAACAGTTTTCACGAAAAATGAATTTCACAAAAGAGGTACAAAACGACGAAAGAGAACTCAGTTTTCTTGATTTGAAGCTTAAGTTATTTGACAACACTTTCAGCTTTGACATTTTTCGTAAAAATACTTTTCTGATGATATTATCCGAGCAGATTCTTGTCATCTGCAATCTCACAAAATTGCCTTCTTTCACTCTGCAGTTCATCGTGCCGTGAACACACCTTTAAAACAAGATTGTTTGAAAAAGAAATATCTTTAGTAAAATACATAGCTATTAACAATGGATACATCCCTATGTTAATTGACCAAATTGTTAGGAAAGAAACAGCTTTAAAATCTTCAGCCTTAGGAGAGAACAGGGGGATAAAGTGTAAGGGTAATTATTTCTATTCCTTTTTTGGGAGCGCATCATACAAGATAAGGAGACTTCCTGTGAAGCAATACGGTTACAGATTTGCCTTTTTCGCAAACAATAGCTTAAAATAAAAAGTGATTCATACTATTGGGGCACGGGAAGAACTTGACATTAAATCCGGAGTTTACCAAATTACTTGTACGTTGGACAGACAGGTAGACCCATTAAAGTAAGAAGTAAAGATCACATGTTAGGTAAAAATGGGGAGAACATACACAATTCCACGGTTGCTGAACATCTATTGCTCTTACAACATACGCCACGTAAACTGGATGACGTAGAATTGCTACGCGAAGAGAGTAAGGGTTACAAACTGGACTTGTTCGAGGAATTACAAATTTTTAGACATCTGTCTCAAAAAGTTGGATTTATTGTTAACGAACAGGCGCAGCATAGAAAGAAATTTGTTTGTTGTTGTTTTCAAGCCCCTTCTTGCTCAAACGTAATATAGTCCGGCTGACTAGAAGCTAGTTTTCTTGTCTGTTGATGCTGGTGAGGTCGTGTTGGGATTTTACGCATTTTTGATGATTCCTGTTCGCGGTTTTCGATGTGTATGTATGGTTTAAATGATTCTGTTATGTTTTTTTATTTATGATGACAAATGATTTCGATTTCCTACAACATTTTATTCCTTTTCGATGGTATGTATCCTAGCCTTTAATTCTGTACGAGATTCTCGCGCACAACACAGGTGCTCCCTCTCGTTGGATATGTTTCTTAGCGCAAGCTTCACCTGCTTGACACTAGAACACAGGCCAATTGTTGATCGTATTTTCTATTGTATGCAAGTGTTTTAAATGGTTCTGATATGTTTCATTTATTAAGACAGGGAGTTGAATTAGCACAGTCTTTAAAATTTTGACGCGCATGAACATGTATCCCAGGTTTTAATGTACGCGAGTGTCTCGAGCATACCTCTAGTACTCTCTCTCGGTGAAACTGTCTGCCCTAGGGTTTCAACACCCTCTTCACGCTAGTTCACAAGCTACGTACTGATAGTATTCTTCGTTCGCATCGACCATCTTCATAATTATTCTGTACAGACTGAGGTGATATTTTAATTTTAACTACTGGTGGCGCCTTCGGTACGATTTTTTTATGCATCTCCACAGCAGGATGTGAATTTATTAAGTGGCTAAAAGATTTTGTGCTTGTAATACTTAGGCAATTTTCATTGTTTTTAGAGCAGTAAGCATTTTTTTTCTTCTCAGTTATGTTGATAAGTTTTTTGCTAATGAGGGTGTCCTCCTGTTGAGGTGTATTTTTGCTTCTGATGAAGATATGTTTAGGTGTACCGAAATCGTGGTCTAGGATTTCAATAAATCTTTATCCTGCAACTGTTTGGCTGTTATCATTGACCATGAAGATTTCTACTGGTTGCTGCTTCAACCATGTCTAAATTTAGAAATTTCTTTCGACCTACGTGGGACAACGCACGTCGGTTGGTGTGCTCTTAAATAATTGTTGCCAGCACAAGCATTGTACTGTACCTTCAGATTTGCCGCAAGTCGCTTTCTGCCCTGGATTACAGAGTGATTATCCTCCGAGCTTTATATTGTGTGGTGAGACTTGAACGTCCTGTATCTTATCGCCTACTCTTGTTTCACCTTCCTTAAATCACTTTACAAAGATGCTCACGACAGCAGCGCTCGAACATCTAACCGGCTTCTGCGTCTCCGAGATGCTCCTTCCCTGGTGCCGTGCTATAACAATCCGTCCTTTGTCAAAGTAACATATTAATATAATTGAGTGGATTTTAGAAAGCTGAGTAGTCACAAACAAACAGATACTATTTGTTTTCTGGAAACGACGTGTTTCGTACACTGCCCATCATCAGATATCCTGGAATAAACAATATAAGAGAAATTAGTTATAGATTTTTCAAAACAACATATTTTAATTCAAAAATGCAAAATCGAGTAATATGTCAGAATCAATACACATCATTTCATGCCATTTGTTCGTTACCCATACATACACGAACAAAAAGGTATGACAATTTCTAATTGGAAATTGGGAATGTTGGTCGCGAGAAGCAATACGAAAAACTTTTATTTCACTTCGCTCGCACAGGGCATCACCTCACGGTCTTATGGCTTTATGCATGAGAGAAACGTCGGTATTGCGTGGCAGTGCTCTGTAATTTTCGTAGTGGCAAGAGAAACTGTTCGGAGCGAGAAAAGTGTGCAGAGCGTAATGTAAACCCAAACTTTAACATACATAGAGAGACAGCAGTCGGTGGCGGTCCGTGGAGATTTTTTGCAGGTGGACTAACGTCGAGGGTAGTTTGTACAGATTATTGGTTGACTCCGGTCGGTAGTAGACCGTACTCACGGTTTGCAGGCGGACTTCAGACGAAGTTAAAAGGAGTGTATTGTAACTTCCCCACAAAATACCTAGTCTAACTTCCCAACAAAATAAAATAATATGAATAATATTCTCATTTAGCGTAACCACCCAACAGTGAAAATATAATACAATGTGACAAACCTATAACCTTTCAATAATTGACAGTCAATTTAACCTGGTAAATTTTGGACGTCAGCAATGCTGCGTCATGGCCCTGATACATCATTCTGAATAAACTGAAAAATCTTACCTTAATTAGATCGCCTGAACGCCTATATATCTGCTCCTATAAGAAATTTTCCTGACGCAGCTAGGTGCAATGTTGGCCTATAGATTTGTCTTATATAAAAGAAAAAAAACTGATTTTCCTTTTCAATAATTGGGATGGCCAAGGATTAGAGAAATTAGTAAATTCTTTAAATTAAGATGAATGTCAAAAGTTACTTTTTATGAGAAAGATTATTATTAACAGATTTTTTTTAAAACATTTACATGGGACTTGATGTAACAATACTACATATGCGCGAGGCTGCTTTCACCTTACCCTACAACGCTCAGGCTCCGCCATCGTTGCATACGACCGGCCCAGCCAACACACAACACCGGACACGACTGCTCGCTAGCAACAACTTACTGCTACTAACAGACAGTTCTTACTACAGTCAATACTGCTGTTTGGTCTCAGATTCTCTTCTAGCTTACATATCGCAGGCAGAGCGTGAGCAATACATCGAAATTACATCAGCTTGAGTGCGCCAGCAACTAATTCTTTAACTATGGACCTCTTACAGTATGTTAGCACATAACCAGCCTACTGTGTTTTAGAGTTCACGCCGTGCCGTTGCTTTCTCCGGCGAGCTACACCACTGGCCATTAAAATTGCTACACCACGAAGGTGACGTGCTACAGACGCGAAATTTAACCGACAGGAAGACGATACTGTGATATGCAAATGATTAGCTTTTCAGAGCATTCAAACAAGGTTGGCTCCGGTGACGACACCTTCAACGTGCTGGCATGACGAAAGTTTACAGCCGATTTCTCATACACAAACAGCAGTTGACCGCCTTTGCTTGCTGAAACGTTGTTGTGATGCCTCGTGTGAGGAGTAGAAATGCGTACCATCACGTTTCCGACGGCGGTTTATCCTATCGCGACATTGCTGCTGGCGTTGATCGAGATTCAATGACTGTTAGCAGAAAATGGACTCGGTGGGTTCAGGAGGGTAATACGGAAAGACGTGCTGGATCCCAACGGCCTCGTATCACTAGCAGTCGAGATGACAGTCAACGGATCGTGCAGCCACGTCTCGATCCCTGAGTCAACAGATGGGGACGTTTGCAAGACAACAACCATCTGCACGAATAGTTCGACGACGTTTGCAGCAGCATGTACTATCAGCTCGGAGACCATGGATGCTGTTACCCTTGACGCTGCATCACAGACAGGGGCGCCAGCGATGGTGTACTCAACGACGAACCTGGGTGCTCGAATGGCAAAAAGTCACTTTTTCAGATTAATCCAGGTTCTGTTTACAGCATCATGATGGTCGCATCCATATTTGGCGACAGCGCGGTGAACGCACATTGGAAGCTTGTATTCGTCTCGCCATACTTGTGTATCACCCGGCGTGATGGTATGGGGTGCAATTGGTAACACGTCTCTGTCGCTCTTGTTCGCACTTGTTCCACTTTGAACAGTGGACGCTACATTTCAGATGTGTTATGCTGGTGGCTCTACCTTTCATTGGATCCCTGCGAAACCCTACATTTCAGCAGGATAATGCACGACCGCATGTTGCAGGTCATGTTCGACTTCTGCCCTGGCCAGCACGTTCTCCAGATCTCTCACCAACTGAAAAAGTCTGGTCAATGGTGGCCGAGCAACTAGCTAGTCACAACACGCCAGTCACTACTCTTGATGCACTGTAATATGCTGTTGAAGCTGCTTGGGCAGCTCTACCTGTACACGCCATCCAAGCTCTCTTTGACTCAATGCCCAGGCGTATCAAGGCCGTAATAACGGCCAGAGGTGGTTGTTCTGGGTGCTGGTTTTTCAGGATCTATGCAACCAAATTACGTCAAAATGTAATCACATGGCCTGCCGGAGTGGTCGTGCGGTTCTGGGCGCTACAGTCTGGAACCGGGCGACCGCTACGGACGTAGCTTCGAATCCTGCTTCGGGCATGGATGTGTGTGATGTCCTTAGGTTAGTTAGGTTTAATTAGTTCTAAGTTCTAGGCAACTGATTACCTCAGAAGTTAAGTCGCATAGTTCTCAGAGCCATTCTGTAATCACATGTTAGTTCTAGTATAATATATTTGTCCATTGAATACCCGTTTATCATCTGTATTTCTTCTTGGTGTAGCAATTCATTAAAATGCAGTGTACTTCCACGCCAGCGGTGTTCGTCTTCGCTCATGATTAATTTACGGTGGGCATTAAAAATCGCTTTGCCAGCTAGTTCATTCTATTCCGCACTTGTGGACAATCATATGACTGTCCATCCCAGATCAACTTCCGCGTGTTGGCTGTATGAACGTTTTAATTAGTCAACAAGTTTCGAGTCACTGTACATTTTAGCTGGAATTGGTGGGCTTCTACTTGAGTCGCAGATCGCGGCTTTAGTTAACTGGGTGCAATTTTGTCACGTAGTAGAGTAATACTGTTATCCGTAACTATCTAGCCGGCCGGGGTGGCCGAGCGGTTCTAGGCCCTACAGTCTGGAACCGCGCTACCGCTACGATCGCAGGTTCGAATCCTGCCTCGGGCATGGAAGTGTGTGATGTCCTTAGGTTAGTTAGGTTTAAATAGTTCTAAGTTCTAGGGGACTGATGACCTCAGAAGTTAAGTCCCATAGTGCTCAGAGCCATCTGAACCATAACTATCTATAGTGAGAAAGTTCATATAGATAGAATTTATCATCTGTTACACTGTCTCTTCCTTATGAGTATAATGGTCAATGTTTTAATAAAATAAATTGAAATGTCTAAATAAAAGTTTGTTTTTGTCATACACTATCCTGTCAAATCAATTATTATCAAAGTCTCCCAATTTAGGTTTCATATCTACAGCCTAATATCGCATTATCTATCTAAAATTATCCACATATAAATTATAGTGTAGATTCTAGAAGAGTCGCTGGCCCACAATTACTTTTCTGTGTTGGAGAAATAAAACCACGAAGAGGTGATCTTTTGTAAATTGGTGATCGCTTGCCAGGATTAGAACCTGGATTCTAGTGGTACACAGTCAAAAACAATATCGCTAGGATTCCATTGACTGGGAACCTGCTGAGCAAAAATTTTTATTTTCGGTTATTATTGTTCAAACATGACGTTCTTGGTGACTAAGGATGCGCCAGTACCGTATCGCAATACTTTGAATACCGTCTTAAGTATATCAATATTTTTTCTACGTTCTTACCTATAGCTTCTAATTCCTATTTTTAAGGATTTGGTTTCACATCTGTAACTGCATCGGCATTGAACACCAGCGTTGTGAAATTCTTGGATAAGTTGGCTTCATATATTTTTGTGAATAATTAATTGTTCGTGGGAAAATGGAAACTCTCACTATGAAAATTTTGTTGATGTTATTATGATGATTGAGGAGTGCAGAAAATTATTGTTGTGTGGTTTGTGAGGGCACACAGTGGGATTTGCATCAGTTGAAAGGAAACTCACGGGAAATAGAGTATTTGCGATCCACGAAATGTTACCATTGCAGTATGACTGGATACAGCATGCTGTGTACTCAAGTAAAACAGGGGATCTGTGGAACGTGGTATCAGCATGGACAGTCACCGCAAGAGAGCATCAGCTGTGCATAGCGGCGCACGGAAACGATGAAGTAGGGAAAGCTGTGAGAGCAGCATCGACACAGGCACAGACGACGATTGTGGTTAGCAATAGAATTACTTACAGAGAGGTTTTGCGAGCGGAAGGAGTAAAGTGAATCTCTTGTGTTTGTGCTGAAGTAATAGAAAGTTTTATCTTCAGATTGACTATTGTGTGTGAAAATGTAACCAGTGTCAGAGAGGTTACTAAAGAAGTAACTGTGTGATGAAAGAAATGAAAACATAATAGTTTGAAAATTACTGATTCGTGGTCGATCGGAAGTTACAGGAGGATCACATTCTTGTTTCTCGTTTCAAGTTGAATTTACAGTAAATATGAGGGCAATTACATTTCATGGAATTAAACGAAGTGAATCTCTGTTGTCGTATGTATCGTTCTTCGTAGCTCTAAATTGAGTCCGGAACATATCGACCACTGAACTTGCAATACTGGTACTTAGCTACGTCATTTATGAGGTTTGTCCACACGCCATGCAGTGCGACTTTTTGACGAGGGCGAAGCCACAGGTGGTACCCGACACCTACTGCTCGCGAAGGGATGTGTTTAAAGTATTAACCAGCAGACGAGGAACATTACCGACATTGGGGAAGCCCGGACCATATACGACAGCACAGGCTGTGAAACCATACAGCAGAAAGAGGGATTCAGACAGAAGATTAGTGCTGCTGAAAAGGAGGACGTTTTGGACGCTAAAGAAGAGAGAGGAAGGATCACTTAACTACTTATTATTCAGAAGAGAATAATGTTACTTTTACCTCGCAACACATAATTCCGGTAGGTGGAAATCATGATGACATTGTAGGAATAGCAGGCAATAAACGAAGCCAGTACTGCAAACGGCAGTACTCGAGATGTAATGGAAGAAACCCGACACAAATATGAAGAAAAGGTAGTGATAATTCATAACCAGGAGCAGAAAGAGAGCAGAAGATCGAATCGGCAAGCGATAAATGTGACTTGAGTAAGATCTAGAGCAGCTTCAACAGACAGGATGAGCGAATACGGAAATGACGAGTTAATATAATCGACTCTTTTGAGGGAATGAAGAAAAAAATTTTACATCATGGGTAGAAACGTAAGGCAACAAATTGAGACATGGGGGAAAAGATAAGACAAGTGAAAAAGTACATGGGGGAATTAGTACAGAATGTAACTCGGAAGATAAAAGGAGAAGCAAACAGGATTGGTAAAATAAGCAGAGAAAACGAATTAAATTTCACAAGAGGCGCGGTGTGAGGCACAGGATTCTAAGAGTAAAGCCTGAGAGGCAAAGAAAGAGTGCAAGAGAATCGAGCCATTTAGTTCTGAGTAAATAGCAAATTCAGGGGAAACAAACTAGAAATTAGAGAAGCAACAAGAAGAGTTGGAGAGACAGACGAGCAGGACAGAGATTTGAAGGCAAAATTAGATGACGCCATGCGAAAATACAGCCCGAGAAGCACGGAAAGATGTCGGATGCGTCGAGCAAAACAAAGGAAGAGATCAGACTTATATCCGCAGACGTGTAGATGCTCCCGGAATGGGACGAATCATAGGAAAATGTCTTTGAAAGCAACAGTGAAGAAGAGGACACGTGGCAAATACACTCCTGGAAATGGAAAAAAAGAACACATTGACACCGGTGTGTCAGACCCACCATACTTGCTCCGGACACTGCGAGAGGGCTGTACAAGCAATGATCACACGCACGGCACAGCGGACACACCAGGAACCGCGGTGTTGGCCGTCGAATGGCGCTAGCTGCGCAGCATTTGTGCACCGCCGCCGTCAGTGTCAGCCAGTTTGCCGTGGCATACGGGGCTCCATCGCAGTCTTTAACACTGGTAGCATGCCGCGACAGCGTGGACGTGAACCGTATGTGCAGTTGACGGACTTTGAGCGAGGGCGTATAGTGGGCATGCGGGAGGCTGGGTGGACGTACCGCCGAATTGCTCAACACGTGGGGCGTGAGGTCTCCACAGTACATCGATGTTGTCGCCAGTGGTCGGCGGAAGGTGCACGTGCCCGTCGACCTGGGACCGGACCGCAGCGACGCACGGATGCACGCCAAGACCGTAGGATCCTACGCAGTGACGTAGGGGACCGCACCGCCACTTCCCAGCAAATTAGGGACCCTGTTGCTCGTGGGGTATCGGTGAGGACCATTCGCAACCGTCTCCATGAAGCTGGGCTACGGTCCCGCACACCGTTAGGCCCTCTTCCGCTCACGCCCCAACATCGGGCAGCCCGCCTCCAGTGGTGTCGCGACAGGCGTGAATGGAGGGACGAATGGAGACGTGTCGTCTTCAGCGATGAGAGTCGCTTCTGCCTTGGTGCCAATGATGGTCGTATGCTTGTTTGGCGACGTGCAGGTGAGCGCCACAATCAGGACTGCATACGACCGAGGCACACAAGGACAACACCCGGCATCATGGTGTGGGGAGCGATCTCCTACACTGGCCGTACACCTCTGGTGATCGTCGAGGGGACACTGAATTGTGCACGGTACATCCAAACCGTCATCGAACCCATCGTTCTACCATTCCTAGACCGACTAGGGAACTTGCTGTTCCAACAGGACAATGCACGTCAGCATGTATCCCGTGCCACCCAACGTGCTCTAGAAGGTGTAAGTCAACTACCCTGGCCAGCAAGATCTCCGGATCTGTCCCCCATTGAGCATGTTTGGGACTGGATGAAGCGTCATCTCACGCGGTCTGCACGTCCAGCACGAACGCTGGTCCAACTGAGGCGCCAGTTGGAAATGGCATGGCAAGCCGTTCCACAGGACTACATCCAGCATCTCTACGATCGTCTCCATGGGAGAATAGCAGCCTGCATGGCTGCGAAAGGTGGATATACACTGTACTAGTGCCGACATTGTGCATGCTCTGTTGCCTGTGTCTATGTGCCTGTGGTTCTGTCAGTGTGATCATGTGATGTATCTGACCCCAGGAATGTGTCAATAAAGTTTCCCCTTCCTGGGACAATGAATTCAAGGTGTTCTTATTTCAATTTCCAGGAGTGTAGATACAGTGGATTCTGAGACGTGGAAAATGTTTGACAAGGGCTGAACGTAGATGTTATGTCAATAGCCGAGCTCAGATATAGATGGCAGGGGGTCCTGGGCCAAAAACGACTCATGTAACCGTTATCAGAGTATAGGGAAGTTCTGAAAAGTACAATTGAATGCATAACTGAGAAAAACTGAGGAGTTGATTTCTTTGATTATTGTTATAAGTTAGAAGTTTTTCTCCGTTCTTTGGAATTTTTCTTCGTATATAGTTTATACAGTTGTTGCGTAAGTGTCCCTCCGTGGTAAGGCTTGAAATGGGGAGAGACCATATATTGGTCACATTGGGGATATTAAGGATTTGATGAAGGTGAAATGAAAATTTAGTGATACAATTACTTTGTGGTATGAAATATGGTATTTTATGTTCGTCAGAGTACAACAGAAGGAGGACAGTGGAAAGGATAACCAATAACAGGGAATAGTAGGTTACAGGAATGCAGGACACGCCGAATAGTAAAAGAAAAGAAAACTACATCCGATGCTTTGCATGAAAGTATGTAAGGTATGGCGTTGAAGGTACTATGATAAACATCTCAGCTCAGCTTCACCAATTATTGTATTGGAAGTATCTTAACAATAATTATTGACAGAAAAAATTGTGTATGTGAGATTCTTGTGAGCATGAGATCATGGGGGTACACGACTATGAAAGCAAGGAACGGTTGGTACCAGACGGGATAATGTTTAAATTTTATTCATTCTACATGTGCGTTACCAGCCTGTACCTTAAATTAATTAGGTGCTAAGCACGTAAATCAATCTAAAGTGGGTGTAGGATATGGTATGCCAGGCATGGAAACCTACTGAGGTAACAAAGGGATAAGTAAGACTGATCAGACCCGTTATGGATCGACAAAAGTACACTACTGGCCATTAAAATTGCTACACCAAGAGGAAATGCAGATCATAAACGAGTATTCATTGGACAAATATATTATACTAGAACTGACATGTGATTACATTTTCACGCAATTTGGGTGCATAGATCCTGAGAAATCAGTGTGAATATTTGGGTTTTGTTTGTGAGAGGGTAATGTCACGAGCACATTGCTGTTGCGGAATCTCTCTTAGCACTAGGGCACAGCCTTCCGATTTAATTGGGGTGTGAAGGTGGCACACTGTTTTGGGGGGAGGGAAACCTCACTACCGGAAAGCAGTGTTTCGTAATTTCACTACTGGCAACAGACACTATTAGGCCAAAAGAGAGAGTGCGGAGTGTAAAGCAGAGTCAGATTTTAACATTCGGTAGGTGGCGGCTCATGGAGAACTTTTGCAGGTGGATTTTTCTTGTTGGCAGCACATAAAGATTAGGTATCTGACTGTAGTCATTAGCAGATGGTTGTTTGGGTTTACTGGTAGACTTCAGACAAAGTGCATCTTAACAGACGACCAGGGGACAGTGTGGCAGATTTCAAGATGGATCCTCGTCTTCCCCGCTGAGCCAATTCTACACCAGCAGCATTCATCTTGTCACACGAGAAGTTTACAGTGAGCATTAAAAGAGGCACCAGCCAGTTACTTCATTCTATTCCACACTTGTGGAATTTCAAACGCTTGGCCGTCTCAGGTTCTACTTTCATGTGTTCCATATATGATCACCTTACTCAGTCAACGAGCTTCGAGTCACTGTGTTTTAAGCAGAATATTGCACGGTTAAATTTGAGTCTCAGGTTTGGAATTTGAGTTAACTAGGTGGAATTTCCTAAGGTCGTAGAGTAGCACTGCCAATCAAAATGATCTATAAACAGAAAGTTCATACAGATACAATCCGTCAACTACTGCACTGTCTCTTGCTAATGTGAATGATGATCAATTAGAGTGTTTTAGTAAAACATTGTGTCAGATACCCTCCTGTCGCTTAATGTATCTAAAATTTGCATATGTAATTTCATAGGTTAGACCTTAGAAAAGTGGCCAGTCTACAACTATTTCTCTGGGTTTTGGACGTAAAACCACAATAAGGGGATTTTAATACCCTCATTCCTAGCTTGGATTATTTTAGATTGGTTGGGTTTTCCATTTTAGTGGATTATGATTATGGCAAGTAGCAATTCTGACAGAAAACCATCACTCCTCCATTCGCTTTATTATTATGACAAACATACTTTGAACTTGGCACAGCATAAGTACGTCAAGGATACATCAAGGAGATTTCCATTTATTTGGCACTGGATTTGTATGCTCATAGCCGGCCGCGGTGGTCTCGCCGTTCTATGCGCGCAGTCCGGAACCTTGCGACTGCTACGGTCGCAGGTTCGAATCCTGCCTCGGGCATGGATGTGTGTGATGTCCTTAGGTTAGTTAAGTTTAAGTAGTTCTAAGTTCTAGGGGACTGATGACCACAGCAGTTGAGTCCCATAGTGCTCAGAGCCATTTGAACCATTGTTTTGTATGCTCATAATGGCGTATATTGTTAGGTAAGGGAACAGATATTTGCCAAGGATACATCCTACCATATAAGGTATTCAAACTTGCTGTAAGCCACAAGTGTCTTATAAAAATCGCATACATTTCTGTAGATTGTCGTTTAACGTACTTATTAGGGGATGATAAAAAAATAAAGTGACACACGTATTGAAATTACTTGAGTTTATATTCATATCAAAAATATCACGATCAACAGTTAAGCCAAAAATGATATTCACATACACTCGATGAATAAGGCTTGATACACAATAATGGAAATCTGTGGAAATTTCTCAATAACATTTAATAATGGTCGCTTGTGGAACCATATGTCTGACGAATCTAACATGAGTGAAGAAAACTGTGGGTAATAATACAATTATTTTGTGATTATTGTGAAGCTAGTTAACATAGAGCAGAACGACTGTAGGTAAATGTACTATTGAAGGTAGTATGTCACACTTGTGGATTTTGAAGACAAATTTTTCATTACTTCACAAGGCACTGAGCTCTAAATGGTAAAATTATGAGTTGAAAATCCCCATATCTAACGCAGTAATTGCTTGGTCTTACCATAATGTAGTTGTCAGTGACTGAAGTTCTGCGAACTCAGTGGGTGGCAGCACCAGCAGTCGTCTCCCGTCACCAAGTGTTGGATGGCCTCAAAAAGCCCTGCCAACTCACCATGTCAGCTGAAGGCTGAAATTGATGAAGATGTCAGAGCAGTAACAGCAGTGCTCCAAGACCAGACCCTCACTGAAGCATGTCACAAAATGAGGCGAGATAAGCTTTATGTCGTCACTGTCTGCCTATCTGCCGAATCTACCTCCAAAAATTTACGTTTTTGCGTTTTGCACCTTTCGCTACAGATTCTTCCTCGCTCCACCTCACCTGCAGTGAGGCAACACTGCAGAATATCCTAACTGACCTCCATCTACACTATGGCGCCCTGTGGTGTCACAAAGATGCCTGTTGGCCCAGCTGTGGCAATGATGGTCTTCCCTCAGTGGTCTTCTGTGAAGAGCTCAGGAGGGTTGTTGACTACTCCGACATTCATCTCTGCACCCGCAACCAATGTGCCTACAAAAATGTAGACGTTTCCTGTTTAGCATGTAATCACGTGGTAATTAATATCAGTTCATTTCTCTGATTGCATTCATATATTCAAGACGAGCGTGGGTCTCAAATACCAGTTTATACGAACATGCATATGTTGTATGACTGTTCCGAAAAACTGTCCAATAACAGTTGCTCACAGAGAATTTGTAAGAATTATGTTCAAGCATGGAATACCATCCACTGGAGCTCATTATTAAATAACATTATTGATTAATATAATACTTTGTTGCTAATATTCAATGATTAATGCATTTAAATCTCTGACAGTATTATTACTACTTCACCAACAGACTGACAGTTGCTTCATATTGGGATTGATATACATTGCTCATTATTAAGTCCACATACGAGTCCCTTTGAAGCAAGATCACAACACATGCAATGGTATCAAGTTTAGCAATCAGCCCTTGCAAAAGAAATCTAACACACAAATTTAATGCCGGTTAAAGGTTTTTCAATCTGTTCATCATACAAGATAGTTTCTACCACTAGTGTGACATGAGGAAAAATACCTGAAGCTACAGCTTAAAATTTGTTTTCGAATGGGCTCTGCCTTGAGCTAAAGACAATTTCATCCCTTCTTTTCTGTTCCAAGTATGTTTCGCTGAATTTCCCACAGTGTCAGTGGGCTTTTGTTTTCTTTCTTATTTCTAGTAAACAACAAATATGCTCTTTGCTGCTTGTACACAAGTAAAATTGAGTTTATAACACAGAATTTACAAATTTGAAGAGCGGGTACAGTTTACATATGCTGTCCTACCTCATGCTGTGGTTTCCCTCGTCTTCCAGACTGCAACCCTATTCAACTTAATGTAGAAAAGTTATTTACAGCGAAGTTTCACGTCTTTAAATTTCATGATTGTGTGTGTGTGTGTGTGTGTGTGTGTGGTTCTGCAATATGTTTCATTTATTCTCTCAAGTTTCCCCTTTCTCTTCACTGTCAAAAACTGTGCTACGTAACTTTCGATGTCACTGTTTGCTAACAGCTAAAACAAGAATGCTGACAGTCGAAGAGTTTAATGTGTTCAAGATGGGAGTTTTGAATCTTTGTGAGGTATTTATGCACGCGCGCGTGTTTGTGTGTGTGTGTGTGTGTGTGTGTGTGTGTGTGTATGTGTGTCATGTGTAGTCCGCAGCTCGTGGTCGTGCGGTAGCGTTCTCGCTTCCCGCGCCCGGGTTCCCGGGTTCGATTCCCGGCGGGGTCAGGGATTTTCGCTGCCTCGTGATGACTGGGTGTTGTGTGCTGTCCTTAGGTTAGTTAAGTTTAAGTAGTTCTAAGTTCTAGGGGGACTGATGACCATAGATATTAAGTCCCATAGTGCTCAGAGCCATTTTTTGTTGTTGTTGCGTGTAACTGAAAGTTTGTGTGTTTTGTTTAATTAATTTAACTGTGTGTGTGTTTGTGCGTGTGTCTGTGTGCGAGTTGGTGCATGAGTATATTTACCGGTTGGTGTTTTCTAATTGATCTTTGATGACAGAGAATACAGTTCGCAAGCTGTGTATTCATTTTTAATTTCTTTCCTTTTCCTATGGCTTTTTGTATTTCATAGTTTTGCTCAATTACAAGTTTTGCGGGTGGCTGTTGCTGCATTTGATGATTTTCAAGCCAGTTTCTATATCTATTTGGGTGTGTTTGATGCCCACGACGTGTTCAGCAATATGAAATGACAGCAGTTACTTGTTAATGCCCCTTTGTGGTGTGTGCATCTGGTATTAAAGTTTCTGCTTGTCTACCCTATGTAAATTGATTTGCAGTCCTGGTACGTCAGTTGGTAAACACTGGACATGTTGTGTTTGTATTTGTATGTGTTCTGTAGGGTACTTTAAGCCCTTGTTTTTTTTAGTATGTTTCCTATTCTGTGGGCTGCTTTGTTGTAGTAAGTGCGAGTGTACCATTTGCCAGTAGTTATTGGCGTTTCTCGTTCACATGTATATGCATGTGTGTTCTGAGTGTTTGTGTTCTGTATGTTTATGTTCCATATTTCTATGTTTTAAGTCAGTAATGAGCTTGAAAGGTCTCTGTTGGATTCCTTTCATGGTAATTTCTTAAATCTTTTGTCATTTACGGCATAAATTCCTCTTCTAAATTTACTGTGGCGTTTCTGACTACCTGCGAGGAGACTGAGTAGTGGAACGTGTTACTTTTACACATAAACAAGAACGATCTGTCACACTACTACACTTTAAAACACAGTTTACATGCAATTCACGTCACACAGTCTCATACGGAACCTACATCCGCTTTCTTTTATGTACTGTATACGATAATATACTGTCATCCCCCTTCCATTCTGTGTGAGAGGATGAATGAGCAAATGTATTTCTAGTTGCATGCTTGAGGGTAGCAGACAGGCCTGTCTGCTAGAGAACAGTAGGACCAACGTCGTAACAGGTAGCTATGCTTTCTAAAAGCAAAGAGGTTTCTATCCTTAGTATGGTTCTGTCCGTCCTTTGTCATGTTGGTATAGGAAGCTGCCCCTCTGGCCACTTCCGTTTTGTATACGGAAGCACCCTTGGTAGGAGCGCAGGTCAGTCTGTCCGCGGCGAGCGTCTGAAGTGGTAAGATCTCCGGCTAAGCGCGTGTCTGCTAAGTCCGTAGGACAATGGATTTCTTAAGTTCAGCCTAACTGACAAATTTAATCACCTTTATTTCAGGTTTAGCTCTAAAAATATAAAATGTAATCTTAAATTGCATCGCACTGTGATTCGAGTGTACAGTTCAGAATAACTTCCGGTAGTTGCTTTGTCACTACTTTGTGAGTAAAGTGGAACCACGTGTTGATCAGTAACTCTAACTAAGATCATCAATCTTAAATGCGAATGTGCATGAGATTATAACGTCTCGTCTTCACAATATTTTTCAATATAGCAACTTTTCTTTATGTTCAACCCACTTGAGGTGTACTTTGTGAGACCAGTAACACGTGCTTACACAATTGTTTGACCTGTCAGGTTAATAGTAAGACGATAGTAACCAGTTCGAGGTTTTTGTTTTGTAAATTTCTTTTCGATCTAATTTATTTTAATTATCAAAATTATTGTGGAGTTACACTATTTGTATAAACCAAGTTGACCACGTGAAGCATGCGGTGTGATCATCAAAGTAGCCCTCAGCTATTCTTTTCGGGGAGATTTCACAGAGAGTTAGTATGAATTTAGTATACCAGTGTGTGGTAATTACATGACACAGGATTGCGCTACGGACGTAACTTCTTTGGGTGAAAATTGAATCGGTTGGTTGTGGTTAATTTCCTATCGCATACGTTTCAACGTTCTTCGTGTGTTAATTTATGAATGCAGTGTTGTATGCAGTCTCCCAATCTTGGCTCCATATTTAATGTGTTCCGTAAGATGACACTCACATTTTCACAATCCTAAATAAGGCACCAGCTTAGTTATGCGTCAAGTTTAATATGCTGAAATTTCAATGATAAGTGCTAAAATAAATTTCCAAATATAAACTGATTTATTTCTTTTTATTTAAATTATCTTTTTTATATATATCACCGGTTTTCGTATGACTATTAAAAGATTATAATTAATGTTAGTCTGGTTGGGAATTTGGTAAGCTAGACTGGATACCTGGTGAAACAGTTGCGCAGTAATGCAAGGTTAACTTCCTCAGATAGCTCACAGCTTTTAAACCGCTCTATTGTCTATCAGCACCGCTTTACACCTCAAATTAATGCAACAACATTACAAGCTCTTTGTTTTTGTGTTCTAGGTGTCCCCTGTATTTTTGTTTTAAGTTTGTGATTCACTGTCTATGTTGAATTTTACTATTGGGCGAACTTGTGTTTGTCATTGTGGAGTTGTTGAATGCAACTGGATGTTTCATTTAGAAAGCATTTAATGATATATACATAACTATACTAGTATACTAGCTTTTACTGTTTGGATCTTACTATTATTTCAAATATTTTCTTTTCGATGTGATTATGGAAGATGTTGGATGGGACTCAACCAACTGGTGACCCCGTGGAGATCCCATCATGTTATGAGTAGTAGTGGCTTTCAAATGAGAAATAGTTTTGTTTTGTGATTAGTATTTGTATAATGTGGGATTTGGGGATGTCTATCTGTTGGTTTAATTGTTGTTTCATAATTTCAGTGGTAGGGATATTATGTATGTAGGTCTCATATCGAATGATATGATTATGGCTGCTTTGAGCATGTTGGTGAGTCTGATTTACTGTATCAGCTCTTACGTGTTGTGTATGCTTCCTTTCTTTATGTATATATTATGTTGCTCTGCACGTGTATTTCCCTGGTTAGATGGTATGTGTGTACATCTGCGTAATTTATCAGTGGGCAGACTGGAATATGTTCTTTTTGGAGCTTTTGTAGACTGTTCAGTGTGGGTGCTTTGACAATCTTTTGTTTAAGCCACTTCACTTTCTGTTTTGTCAATATGTTTGAGGCTTTTTTTATATATGTGTGTGTTACTCTCGTACCTTTGTATTGGGTCAGTGCATAGCTTTGTTACACAGTTGTCTGCTAGAAATTTTAAGGTTTAATTTTTGTATTACTCTTCTTTTATTACTGTCATTGTGTTGGCCTTGTCTGATCTCGTTTGTAAGTCTGTCCGTTATTTTTCTGGAAGCTTTTTCTTCCATTTTTGTTCCTGTCAGTATTGCAGTGAACCCAAGAATTTGTTTGTGACCCCACATAGTGTGAAAATTACTTATGTGATCGACACACACCGGGGAGCCAATAATTGACATCAGTTATTAAATGAAATCAAACACAAAGGTTATGAAACTATGAGGTTGATAGGATGAATGGAACAGATTGCTTGGTAGTTAAAACATGAATGAAATGTATTTATTTCAGTACTGTTTACACAAAACAAAACAAAATTATAGATCTCAGGCAGATTTGAATGGGCATGGAAATTCATCTGTTGTTAAGGGAAAGGAGCGAGGACTAATCATCTCACTATTATTCGTGATCATTCGCCGTGTAGTGGTATGGGCGCCAGGCGCTGCGTCGGTAGGGCACGTCGCCTCGGAGCTGTGCGGCGCCAATCGGCTCCACGCATCAGCAGTCGCGGCTTTGCAATGCCGCCCAGGTACGGTCCCCGTATTGTCTGCCAATTATCAGTTACCTGACCGAAGCTGTGATACCACGGTGTCGGAAGGTAGATTTTGGCGATGGATGGAAGATCGCCCGTGTCCTCTCGCTTCCAGGCTGTCTCAGCCCAACTACTCTTCAAATATTTTTATCTTTTCGGCGTTCTCATTGGAGGACCAAGTTTTCAGTGCAGCCCAGTGACAGGTCGCCGTTTCATGCCCACGCCTCTCCGTGTAGCCTCAAAATTTCATATCTGTTTGGGACGGTGTTTGCCTAGGAAATTGGCATCGTTCTCACGCGTTCACATTTTCTACGATGTTTTTTCTGCGTTCCGAAGCAGTCGTGAGAGCAGCTGCACAACATTTCTTTGTAACCGCTGTCTGCGTGTGAGACCTGGACGGACTCATGTTTGGGTTCCGTCTCAGATTCTTCCGGAATCCGTGATTGATTAGGAACGTCCTTACTATCGATAAGAACATCTTCCTCAGAACTCTGACTTCTCTCACAAGCATCCTTGCGCGGATTTTCCACACTTTATGTATGCCGCTCCCTACGCCCGAGGTGCTGGAATTCTCGGCACATTCCTGTTTTCTAAGGCAGGTAAAATTACTGCTGTGAGGCCAGAAGAACTGACATGCTAAATCGCGTACATTCTTGATTGAGCCGTGGTAGGGGAACCAGGGGGAAACAAATGGTAGCACCAAAATTTTTCTTTTAACATGGTGGAAACAACAAACACTTTTAATACAGTAGCAAAGGGCAAGCTGGGAAGACAATGAAATTTAAATAACACCTCTCCACAAAAATGGCTTCACAGATAAGATTAAATTTATGATTGTTCGAATATTTTTAAAAAAGAAACTTGCAAAAAATTTCCCTCAATGCCTTTAGTAAAACAATAAGTGATAGGCCTAACAAGAAAGTGCAATCCGCCCCAACATTTCCATAGATCATAGACACAAGTTGCACAGCTTAACCCCAAGGATTTGCCAAGATAAAATTTCCCCAAAACGTAAAAGATAAATCATTACATCAGTTTCAACATAAAAATTAACAAGTACCCCAAGGGTAGATTATAACATTTTTGACATCGCAGCAGTAGGTAAGATAAAATTAGCTCAGTTAACAGCGACAACGCGGAGGGACCCACTGCCCGACACAAAAGGCAATGCTCGCGCCGCTCGCGCCCAAACTTGAATGCCCGCGCACACACCACCGGGCAGAGACGAAGCCACCCACCGCCAGGAGGCGCCCCGCAACCAAAGAAGAAACACCCTTCTGAGGCCCAACGATCGAGAAACAATCGGGAATACCGGTGCCACGGCACATTGATGTTGCGTCCTAACTGCTGCAGGCATCCACCAGTACTTGCCACGCTTTTCATCGTCTGTTATTCTCTTCGCAATGTGTCCCTTCCTATGCGAGGCGAGGGCGTCCGCCAGTTACCTCTGTGGGTTTTGCAGAATGGCTGCAGTGTCCTCTTATCGGGCGCTCACACCATGGCGTCCAGACGATGACTTCCTGGACCACCGGTGGTGTGAATCGCGGAGGCCCCATGCGGAAATATCACAGTATGTTGTATTTGTTTCCCTTTATTCTGCATCTGATTTCTTCTGCAAATTACTCTCTTGTCAAACCTGCACTTAAGTTCGAGTTACTGTTTCATCTTATTCTTTTATTGTGCGCTAAATTCCTACGATTATTACAACTGAAGGTTCATAGGTATGGGCTTCTGTTCATTGACAATGCAGTGTTTATTTCGCGTAATTGTCGATTGGACTTTCGATAGCACGAAGTTTATCTCATTATCTTTTTACCCCGCATGAGAGTACGTTCACTCAGCTGGGTATTTACATTGTTTATGACCACGCTCATCTATATTCAAAATTGTTCAAGTCTATGATTTGGTCACTTATGTTCTTGCTTGTTTTAACTACGTACAAGTTTATTCTGGCTAGTAAATGTTCACCCTCTCAATAATGCTATAAATTTCATCGAATGAAGATCAGATTATGGTGTCCTCCCACTTGATCAAGAGCGCGAACGTTATTTATTGCCTAGTGGTGAGATGCGTTACAGTTTCCTTTCTCACCCAGCAAACAACAATGACTCGAGATAAAAAAGTGTTCATCTCAGTCTACAGTTTTCCTGTGTCATGCGTAAGTTGTCGCTCGTGCCCAACATTTTGTGTTCATTGATCACACTCATCACCATTCAGTCTGTGATAGGAGTGAAGATGAGTTCATAGGGCTACATGGACAACACGTAATAAATGTTTCTGAAGTGTCCAAGCGTATTTCAATGAAGATTTTTGAACTATACATTGACTGAATGGTACAAAGCACCTCTCCCCACTGAAACAAAACACGTCGTTTAGTTATACATCAGCAGCTTAATGGTATTTCATATTCTTTGTTTCAATAAATATTGAGGTTGTAGTAGTGTTTCTTTATTCACTGTGCCGACAGTTAAGGAAAGGGCAAACTTGTAACTGAAAGCATAATTTCCGACAGTTAAATTAAGAGATCGCATGCGGTCTAAACCCTGGCTAGACGTTGCCAATCCTCTATGTGATATTTCGTCTCAACCAATAAACACATCACGTGAATTAAATTTAAAGGGGTCGTGCAGCGTACAATTTAATGAACTGAATTTATTGAACAGCGCTCGTCCTGGAATACATGAGGTGTAGATGCTGCAACTCACAGGAAGATAAGACTAGGAAGTTCATCAGACCACTGAACGAAACAATGGTCATTACAGAACCATGTTTATTATAATTACTTTTATACATGAAACTGAACACTAGTGCATAAAAGACGGAAAAAGTCACTTAAATTAAATATTAACAAGAATTACAATGAAATGGAAAAGATGTGGTAACGAGTTTGAGATAAATATATTAAAATCAGATCAACACCTGGTGCATCAGCTAAGCTCATGGATGTTGCACAGTGATGTTAATCAGAGAGGAAAGAACAAGGTACAGAAATAATGATGCATGTATCCATAACCTTGGTTGACTGTAAGCAGAGGTCAGGATTGATAATAAATGTGCTTGAAATAGTAATGTGAATGCTCTAATGTCAGTCTGAGATCTTTGCATACATCCTATAGCTTGCTTCGTGAATCCTGCTGACTTATCAGTTCCCACTAGTGGAAGAGATGGTGCCTGCAAGTTCTAAGTAATCTTGCCTGCTGCAAAGGCTGTTCTCCCTCAGAGACCAGAATGAAAATTCCTTTCCCAAATTCCCCTGGCGAGTCGTGTATCGACCTAAGCTGTACAGAGCACTCCCAACAGGAACCAGAACTGTTTATCTTTTTGATATGATTCTGAATACCTATGAAAGTGGTTCTTCTGAGTGCCAAGCAATCATGTCGTCAAAAAATGACCCTTTTATGCACAATTCTAATCTAATTAACGAATGTGAGGGATTATAGAGCTGTAACTCAAAAACAGGCAATTTCTGCTCCCACTACCAGTTTTATTTTGAGTTCTAGATAATCCGGCCATCTTTACGTTTACACAGGCGAGTTCGGTTTTCCCATTGTGGAACAAATTTGTATTTTCCAGTGGTACCTTCTCCTGCAGTTTCTTGACAGTGTAACAACAACCCACTTAACTTGAGGCCAGCCAGATGACTGGGAAGCTGTGTTCTTAAGTACAAAAACGCCAGTGTGTCTCTCCTATCAATCAACTTTAGAGATTTAGAGACCTTATCTTTCCGCTATGCTGAGTCTAGTAGTTCCCAGACTACAGGTTTTCTGCAACGTGTACCTCGACACCCCCCCTCCTCCTCCCCTCCCCCCCCCCCCACAGCTGAAAGCTCGCGATGCACCTACCAGTTGAGAGAGGGGAGCGGACACACAATGATAAGAACAGTATACAATAGCTTCCTATTGTTTAGGATGTTTAGGATGCCAACACCTTGAACGCATACAATATACTTATCCCCGCTTCTACCGGGCACCCCCTTCAACTGTTTTAGTAGCAGTGTTTGTCATTTGAAGAGGACTGCGGTCCTCCTAAAGGCAGAGCAATGACCTACTTTCCCCTATTCTTCTGCCGTCTGCTCAACATGCATCCAAAAACATTCTCACATACACATTTAAACACTCCTCAAAAATAAGAAATGAAAGTAGAAATTCAGTACTTAAGTATGGTAGTCACTGATTTTAACTTTAACTATACACATTATCTAATTTATAGCTGGGGATTGATTTAGACTGGCTAGGTTCATCAATTTGGCGTAATGTTAGTATGGCATATGTAAGTTTTAACATAAATGGCCTCATGACAGTACCTCTGTGCTCTTTTCCTGACGAGTTGAAGTCCTTCAGCTACTGTAACTATGGATGAGCCTAAGAGATTCTTCTGTGTCATATGTCTAATAACTATCTTATCCAAATGTTAGTGTGAGTTGACCAGTTTCTACTGTGATATACTGGTATCGTAGTTGTAGGATAATAATTGTTTCTTGTTTGTATTATGAATTGTAAAATTTTATACTTTTCAAAGAATTTGTAAATCTTTGGACTACTTGGAAATCTTATCAGGTTTGGGGCTAAATATTTGTGAAGCTCTTTTTACTCAGCTGTTCGTTAGAGATATATGTATAATCTGTGAAAAATCTGAAATTACTGTTAATACAATCTCTAAGTTAGTTAATAAACAACTTACCAGAATGAGATTTTCACTCTGCAGCGGAGTGTGCGCTGATATGAAACTTCCTGGCAGATTAAAACTGTGTGCCCGACCGAGACTCGAACTCGGGACCTTTGCCTTTCGCGGGCAAGTGCTCTACCATCTGAGCTACCGAAGCACGACTCACGCCCGGTACTCACACTGACAGAAGTAAAGCTGTGAGTACCGGGCGTGAGTCGTGCTTCGGTAGCTCAGATGGTAGAGCACTTGCCCGCGAAAGGCAAAGGTCCCGAGTTCGAGTCTCGGTCGGGCACACAGTTTTAATCTGCCAGGAAGTTTCAATAAACAACTTAAACATCATGGATCCCAACACACTTCTCTGGGGCAAACCTGAAGCTACTTTTATAGGTGTCAGAGAATCTTCATAGAAATGCAACTTTTTCCCTACCAAGAATCTCTGTATAAAGTCACAAATTTCGTCTGATAGACCGTAAGACCTTAGTTTCGATAGTAAGCGTGTATGTGATGCTGACTCAAATGATTTTCCTAAGTCAAGAAATACGAGTATGACATCTAGATGACAACCCTGATGCAGGGTTCTCAGGATCTCATATGTGAGAAGCGCGAGTTGTGTTTCACATGGTCGATGTTTTTGTAATCCATGCTATTTGGCACGGAGGAGATCCTTCTGTTCGAGATACCTCATTATATTTCAGCTCGCAGTACTTTCCAATATTCTACAACAAATGTATGCGATGGATTTTGCGCAGTATTTTTCTGGATCACATCTGCGGTCCTTCTAGATGCATGTGACCTGTGCTTTCTTCCAAACTCTAGGCACGGTTTATTAAAGTTAAAATATTCAGTCTTTTGGGGCTGAAAATAGTTGTCTTTGGGTAAAACTGAAGACGATTGAGACATGAAATATCTGATTTTCTTGTTAGCAACTACAAAAAAGCTCACATCCACAGAGGAGTTTGTGGCGGACGTTACACAGCAGGTTCCTTTCGTGGGCAGCTGCCGCCATACCTGTCAGGGGCGGTTCAGAGCAGGTCGTAAATCAGCATCACAGAAAGCGGTGCAGAGCGAAGTGTGGGCAGGCGCCTGGGCAGCTACTTTCCACCAGATAAGGCACGTGCCTGGGTCAGCTGCGTGGTTTATCGCCACACACTTCACCTACTGCGGCTATCAACACGCAGAGAGTATCGGGATGGGGAAGTTTGCTTACAGGTGGCAACAGTCCTCAGCTCACAAAAACGGAGAAGAAGGCGACATATAGGCTGATTCACCAAAGTCTTTATTAGCAAGTTCGGCCATATGGTAGGTGCGAAAAGCAATAATGTCTCTGTCCAAAAAACTTTAAAGTCCAGGAACATTTGGTACTCCTGTACCTCCACGAACAATGGATACAGTAAACCATCCGTTACCATGACCAAATGAATCATTTATATCTAAACTAAAATTAAGTCTGCAACTGCACAAAACAGAGGGGCCGTCCAGCAGGGCTTGAGCAGCGACAGACTTGACTGGAATACGATTCTTCTTGTCTCCAGCTGTTGTAGCAAATTCGATGTTTTCGATGGTCTTGTATACTGTCTGTTTAGAACGACGGCGATAGATGCCGTACAGAAGATATCGCCGTCGTTACATTACTGATTATGCGTATCAGAGATCCGACAGCTTGTTGGTAGGTTTGTGGAGGTATGTAACATTGGATGTCTCCCAAAAGGTCATGTAATTCCCGCAGGTAACAGGCCGATGATTTGGGTGCGCTGTGGTGGCACCCGATAGCACCGATAACAACCCAGATGCGTTCCATAGGACTTACATCAAGCCAATTTTGTCGCCGAGTTGCGGCGGCGCGTTTCTTTCCGTCCCTTTACGACAGACCTGCACCTATCTGTGAACATTGTCTCAGCAGATCATCAGTAGGAACGCAGAGTGAAACTTATTGTACTTCGACGTGAACCAGGCTGTAATTTAAGTCAC
The DNA here is from genome assembly GCF_023897955.1 of Schistocerca gregaria. Taxonomy (NCBI): domain Eukaryota; kingdom Metazoa; phylum Arthropoda; class Insecta; order Orthoptera; family Acrididae; genus Schistocerca; species Schistocerca gregaria. The sequence goes on from NC_064923.1 coordinate 85,269,575, forward strand.
TAATCTACGTTTCGCGAGAAATTTTCACACAAATGAAAGTTTGGAAATTTTGTCCTCAGTTAATATATACTAAAACTTAGGTGAACAAGTATCACTGCCAAGCCTGTGCTAGTCTTAACACAGTCACTAACAATCCCTTTGACTCACGTTAACAAGTTTATGGTGTTGCATTTCCCGAAAACGTAATAGCTACAAAAATACTGATTGTTTTTTAATGATAATGCTCGCCAAATATTAAGTCTGTCAGTACCAAATGCAGTCACAGTTTTTAACCATCGACCTGCTTAATACGCCACGCGAAATATATGTCTTATCTCGTCACAAAATTCACTTTTTTGTCATCAGTCTACTGACTGGTTTGATGCGACCCGCCACGAATTCCTTTCCTGTGCTAACCTCTTCATCTCAGAGTAGCACTTGCAACCTACGTCCTCAATTATTTGCTTGACGTATTCCAATCTCTGTCTTCCTCTACCGTTTTTGCCCTCTACAGCTCCCTCTAGTACCATGGAAGTTATTCCCTCATGTCTTAGCAGATGTCCTATCATCCTGTCCCTTCTCCTTGTCAGTGTTTTTCACATATTCCTTTCCCCTCCGATTCTGCGTAGAACCTCCTCATTCCTTACCTTATCAGTCCACCTAATTTTCAACATTTGTCTATAGCACCACATATCAAATGGCTCGATTCTCTTCTGTTCCGGTTTTCCCACAGTCCATGTTTCACTACTATACAATGCTGTACTCCAGACGTACATCCTCAGAAATTTCTTACTCAAATTAAGGCCGGTATTTGATATTAGTAGACTTCTCTTGGCCAGAAAAGCCTTTTTTGACATAGCGAGTCTGCTTTTGATGTCCTCCATGCTCCATCAGTCATTGGTTATTATACTGCCTAGGTAGCAGAATTCCTTAATTTCATTGGCTTCGTGGCCATCAATCCTGATAAGTTTCTCGCTGTTCTCATTTCTACTACTTCTCAACACCTTCGCCTTTCTCCGACTTACTCTCAAACCATACTGTGCACTCATTATACTGTTTATTCCGTTGAGCAGATCATTTAATTCTTCACTTTCACTCAGGATAGCAATGTCATCATCAAATTGTATCATTGATATCCTTTCACCTTGTATTTTAATTCCACTCCTGAACCTTTCTTTTATTTCCATCATTGCTTCCTCGATGTACAAATTGAAGAGTAGGGTCGAAAGGCTACAGCCTTGTCTTACACCCTTCTTAATACGAGCACTTCGTTCTTGATCGTCCACTCTTATTATTCTCTCTTGGTTGTTGTATATATTGTATATGACCCGTCTCTCCTTATAGCTTACCTCTACTTTTTTCAGAATCTTGAACAGCTTGCACCATTTTATATTGTCGAACGCCTTTCCCAGGTCGACAAATCCTATGAACGTGTCTTGATTTTTCTTTAGCCTTACTTCCGTTATTAGCCGTATCGTCAGAATTGCCTCTCTCGTGCCTTTACTTTTCCTAAAGCCAAACTGATCGTCACCTAGCACATTCTCAATTTTCTTTTCCATTCTTCTGTATATTATTCTTGTGAGCAGCTACGATGCATGAGCTGTTAAGCTGATTGTGCGATTATTCTTGCACTTGTCAGCTCTTGCCGTCTACGGAATTGTGTGGATGATGCTTTTCCGAAAGTCAGATGGTATGTTGCCAGACTCATATATTCTGCACACCAACGTGAATAGTCGTTTTGTTGCCACTTCCCCTAATGATTTTAGAAATTCTGATGGAATGTTATCTATCCCTTCTGCCTCATTTGACCGTAAGTCCTCCAAAGCTCTTTCAAATTCCGATTCTAATAATGGATCCCCAATCTCTTCTAAATCGACTCCTGTTTCTTCTTCTGTCACATCAGACAAATCTTCACCCTCATAGAGGCTTTCAATGTATTCTTTCCACCTATCTGCTCTCTCCTCTGCATTTAACAGTGGAATTCCCGTTGCACTCTTAATGTTACCACCGTTGCTTTTAGTGTCACCAAAGGTTGTTTTGACTTTCCTGTATGTTGAGTCTGTCCTTCCGACAATCATATCTTTTTCGATGTCTTCACATTTTTCCTGCAGCCATTTCGTCTTAGCTTCCCTGCACTTCCTATTTATTTCATTCCTCAGCGACTTGTATTTCTGTATTCCTGATTTTCCCGGAACATGTTTGTACTTCCTCCTTTTATCAATCAACTGAAGTAGTTCTTCTGTTACCCATGGTTTCTTCGCAGCTACCTTCTTTGAACCTATGTTTTCCTTCCTAACTTCTGTGATGGCCCTTTTTAGAGACGTCCATTCCTCTTCAACTGTGTTGCCTACTGCGCTATTCCTTATTGCTGTATCTATAGTGTTAGAGAACTTCAAACGTATCTCGTCATTCCTTAGAACTTCCGTATCCCACTTCTTTGCGTATTGATTCTTCCTGACTAATGTCTTGAACTTCAGAGTACTCTTCATTACTACTACATTGTGATCGGAGTCTATATCTGCTCCTGGGTACGCCTTACAATCCAATATCTGATTTCGGAATCACTATCTGACCGTGATGTAATCTAATTGAAATCTTCCCGTATCTCCCGGCCTTTTCCAAGTACGCCTCCTCCTCTTGTGATTCTTGAACAGGGTATTCTTCTACTCCTTCCCCTACAACTACATTCCAGTCGTCCATGACTATTAGATTTTCGTCGCCCTTTACATACTGCATTACCCTTTCAATATCCTCATACACTTTCTCTATCTGTTCATCTTCAGCTTGCGACGTCGGCATGTATACCTGAACTATCGTTGTTGGTGTTGGTCTGTGTCGATTCTGATTAGAACAACCCGGTCACTAAACTGTTCACAGTAACACACCCTCTGCCCTACCTTCCTATTCATAACGAATCCTACACCTGTTGTACCATTTTCTGCTGCTGTTGATATTACCCGATACTCATCTGACCAGAAATCCTTGTCTTGGTAAGGTGAGGCGTAGATAACTCAGTTCAAGAAAGAAGTATCGTATATAATGGAACTGGGCCGGAACGTCCGAGATCATTACTGGGGCTGACAGTGAGACCGGCGTATATGTCGACAGGAGGAGACCAGTGAGGCTCGTTGGGCATCGTGTCCATACCGTCATCTGGGAGCTGACAAATAGGGCGCGAGCTCTGTCCGGCACATGAAACAGACCTATCCCACCTCGTTCACAGGGAAGAGTAAGGGTTGCATAGTGAGTCACCTGACATTACCGCTGGATATATTTCGTAAACCACATCAAATACTGACGAATCGATTCCACAGACCGAACGTGAGGAGAGGGGCTAGTGTAATTGCTTAGTAAAAACCATAAAAAATGCACGGAAGTATGTTATTTAACACAAACCACCGTTTTTTCAAATGGGACCCCGTTAGTTTTGTTGGCACATCTGAACATATAAACAAATACGTAATCAGTGCCGTTTGTTGCATTGTAAAATGTTAATTACATCCGGAGATATTGTAACATAAACTTGACGCTTGAGTACCACTCCTCCACTGTTCGATCATGTGTATCGGAGAGCACCGAATTATGCAGGGATCCAAAGGGAACGGTGATGGACCTTAGGTACAGAGGAGACTGGAACAGCACATTACGTCCACATGCTAACACCTTTTTATTGGACTTTACCACTCACGCACATGTACATTACCATGAGGGGTGAGGTACACGTTCAACGGGAGTTTCATAGGACGTGGAGGACACATAAATTGGCCAGGCCGTTCTCCTGATCTTACACCTCTGGACTTCTTTCTTCTCCTTTAGGAGAATGTGTACCGTGTACCGTGATGTGCCTACAACCCCCAGAGGATATGAAACAACGTATTGTGGCAGCCTGCGGCGATATTACACCAGATGTACTGCGGCGTGTACGACATTCAATAGGCCAGAGATTGCAATTGTGTGCAGCAAATGATGGCCACCACATTAAACATCTACTTGCATGATATGTCGGGACTCTCTATTCCACTCCGTAATTGAAAACGGAAACCACGTGTGTAAGTGTACCTCGCCCCTCATGGTAATGTACATATGGGTGAGTGAAAAAGACCAGTACAAAGGTGTTGGCATGTGGACGTAATGTGCTGTTACAGTCTCTTCTGTACCTAAGGACCATCACCGTTCCCTTTGGATTCCTATGTAATTCGGTGCTCTCCGATACACACGACCGAACAGCGGAGGAGTGGTACTCAAGCGTCAACTTTACGTTACAATATCTCCGGATGTAATTAACATTTTACAATGCAACAAACGGCACTGATTACGTATTTGTTCATATGTTCAGATGTGCTAACAAAACTAGCGGGGTTCCATTAAAAAAACGTAGGTTTGTGTTAAGAAACATACTTCCGTGCATTTTTCTATGGTTTGTATTAACCAATTACACTAGCCCCTCTCCTCACGTTCGGTCTGTGGAATCGATTCGTCAGTATTTGATGTGGTTTACGAAATATATCCAGCGGTAACAATAGGTGACTCACCCTGTATATACACTCCTGGAAATTGAAATAAGAACACCGTGAATTCATTGTCCCAGGAAGGGGAAACTTTATTGACACTTTCCTGGGGTCAGATACATCACATGATCACACTGACAGAACCACAGGCACATAGACACAGGCAACAGAGCATGCACAATGTCGGCACTAGTACAGTGTATATCCACCCCGCAGCAATGCAGGCTGCTATTCTCACATGGAGACGATCGTAGAGATGCTGTATGTAGTCCTGTGGAACGGCTTGCCATGCCATTTCCACCTGGCACCTCAGTTGGACCAGCGTTCGTGCTGGACATGCAGACCGCGTGAGACGACGCTTCATCCAGTCCCAAACATACTCAATGGGGGACAGATCCGGAGATCTTGCTGGTCAGGGTAGTTAACTTACACCTTCTAGAGCACGTTGGGTGGCACGGGATAGATGCGGACGTGCATTGTCCTGTTGGAACAGCAAGTTCCCTTGCCGGTCTAGGAATGGTAGAACGATGGATTCGATGACGGTTTGGATGTACCGTGCACTATTCAATGTCCCGTCGACGATCACCAGAGGTGTACGGCCAGTGTAGGACATCGCTCCCCACACCATGATGCCGGGTGTTGGCCCTGTGTGCCTCGGTCGTATGCAGTCATGATTGTGGCGCTCACCTGCACGGCGCCAAACACGCATACGACCATCATTGGCACCAAGGCAGAAGCGACTCTCATCGCTGAAGACGACACGACTCCATTCGTCCCTCCATTCACGCATGTCGCGACACCACTGGAGGCGGGCTGCACGATGTTGGGGCATGAGCGGAAGACGGCCTAACGGTGTGCGGGACCGTAGCCCAGCTTCATGGAGACGGTTGCGAATGGTCCTCGCCGATACCCCAGGAGCAACAGTGTCCCTAATTTGCTGGGAAGTGGCGGTGCGGTCCCCTACGGCACTGCGTAGGATCCTACGGTCTTGGCGTGCATCCGTGCGTCGCTGCGGTCCGGTCCCAGGTCGACGGGCACGTGCACCTTCCGTTGCCCACTGGCGACAACATCGATGTACTGTGGAGACCTCACGCCCCACGTGTTGAGCAATTCGGCGGTACGTCCACCCGGCCTCCCGCATGCCCACTATACGCCCTCGCTCAATGTCCGTCAACTGCACATACGGTTCACGTCCACGCTGTCGCGGCATGCTACCAGTGTTAAAGACTGCGATGGAGCTCCGTATGCCACAGCAAACTGGCTGACACTGACGGCGGCGGTGCACAAATGCTGCGCAGCTAGCGCCATTCGACGGCCAACACCGCGGTTCCTGGTGTGTCCGCTGTGCCGTGCGTGTTATCATTGCTTGTACAGCCCTCTCGCAGTGTCCGGAGCAAGTATGGTGGGTCTGACACACCGGTGTCAATGTGTTCTTTTTTCCATTTCCAGGAGTGTATTATAGATGTTTGAAACTTTAAAAAGTCTCTGGAGCTATATAGTTTCATTTGACGAAGTCTTTTTGCCCATTCTGAGAACAAGATTGAAAGTTTTCGAATACATATTGCCTTTCGACATCTTAAAACCACTGCATTCGTTATCAGCGTGCCTATAAGTCTCTCAGACTTCTGTTGACTGGCTGTAGTTAAATGACTAAAGCCGAAACGCCTTCACCGTCTGAAGAAGGTTATGCTATGTAGTGAACGTCGAATTACATCTACTGGCGTCGAGTCACAGCATCCCATGTATCCTTCAAGTCACATATCAGCTCAACTGTCAGGCCATGTCTGTGAGCGTCTGTCTTAGTCAAAAGTAACATTCAAAAAATGTACAAATTTGCTCGGATAGTAGCGCGGAATCTGCTGTATATCTGTTGGGATATGGTCTGAGAAATACAACTTTATCGATCGGAGATCGGTCCTTTGCGAACAAAAACTTATATGCGAAACATCTCTTTGACTACTTGACAGTCATTGTGTCCATGTTATGTATGCACGTTTGCAAATCTCTCGTGAGTGACATAACAATACTTCCTCATACACACTTTCAACTAGTATTTGTCTGGTAACTGTAAGAATATGAGACTAAAAATTCGAAAAAGTGTAATTTAAATCAGACAAACCCAAAAATATGGTAATGATGCCACTACTGTATCTGGCATAAGGGCATCTGTTGGAAATATCAAATAGACAGCACGCAGTTTTTAATTCGAGTGACACAACTTGCCACCAGTTACACATAATTCTGCTCCGCGTGTTTAGCGTGGAGCAGAAACAGTCTCATGTATTAATGTTAGAAATCTATATTAGGAACATAAATCTAGCTGCAACCTAGCGTGAAATCTCTAATCCTAACTGCAAAATACACTGTTGAGACTAAGTATTATGGTCACTGCACACCTGAAAGTAAATGCCGAGTGACGAGTTAAAGCGACATTTGTCACTGTGACCGTGGCAAATGGGGTATCATTCCAGCTACGATATTGGCCAAATCTTGGAAATAGTGACTTCGAACAGTCCGCCATCTTAGATCGTGCATATTGGAAACGTCGCAACTGATCGGCTGTTCTCGATCTACTGTGGTAATGGTGCTACGAAAACAGGTTACAGGCCGACGTAACGTCGGTAGTATTATAGGCCCCTTTCTGTTCCTTATCTATACAAACGATTTGGGAGACAATCTGAGCAGCTGTCTTCTGTTCGCCGATGATGCTGTCGTTTATCGACTAATAAAGTTATCAGAAGATCCAAACAAACTGCAAAAAGATTTAGAAGAAATATCGTAATGGTGAGAAAAGTGGCAATTGACCTTAATAACGAAAAGTGTGAGGTCATCCACACGAGTGCTAAAAGGTACGCGTTAAACTTCGGTTACACAATAAATCATACTAATCTAAAAGCCGTAAATTCAACTAAATACCTAGGTATTACAATTACGAACAATTTAATTGGAAGGAACATACAGAAAATGTTGTGGGGAAGGCTAACGAAGGACAGCGTTTTATTTGCAGGACACTTAGAAAATGTAACAGACCTATTAAGGAGACTGCCTATACTACGCTTGTCCGTCCACTTTTAGAATACTGTTGCGCTGTGTGGGATCCTTACCAGATACGACTGACTGAGTACATCGAAAAAGTTCAAAGAAGGGCAGCACGTTTTGTATTATCGCGAAATATGGGAGAGAGTGTCACAGAAATGATACAGGATTTGGGATGGACATCATTAAAAGAAAGGCGTTTTTTGTTGTGACGGAATCTACTCACAAAATTCCAACCACCAACTTTCTCCTCCGAATGCAAAAATATTTTGTTGACACCGACATACATAGGGAGGAACGATCATCAAGATAAAATAAGGGAAATCAGAGATCGTACGGAAAGATATAGGTGTTCATTCTTCCAGCGCGCTATACGATATTGGAATAATAGAGAATTGTGAAGGTGGTTCGATGAACCCTCTGCCAGGCTCATAAATGTTATTTGCAGAATATCCATGTAGATCTAGATGTAGATGTAGAACATAAGTAGGCGATTAACTGATTGACTTTCAAGTCCCATCAAAGGCCTTAGATTTCAGAGGATTGTCCGCATAGTAAATCAGGATTGGCAGCGACCTATGCAGATCTGACGATACAGTAAAATGCTGGTGGTGGCACAAGCGTTTGGGGGAAACACTGTTCAGTCCACATTATTGAACGTGGGTTTCCGCAGCTGATGGCCCTCTCATATTGACCCAATGATGTCACAAATAACGACTGCAGTGAGCGTGGGACCATCAGCATCGGATCGTGATCAAAGCAAGCTCGTCGCTGGTCAAGTGAGTCTCATTTCTTTTTACAACGGGTTGATTACCTCTCTTGCATACTTCGGCATTCAGACGAATGCTGCTCGAAACATGCACCGCACAACGGTCGCAGGTCTGTGGAGGTATTAAATCAGTGTTGGCCCAATCCATCTGCCTTTCAGTGGGACCTGTGGTAGTGATCGAGGACCCTATGACAGCTGTGCAATACGTTAACGTGTTCAGCGGGCATCCTGCATCCCTTCAAGGATTATTTCCCCGAGGAAGATGGCGCCTTATAACAGTATAATAAGGAAAAATTCGTGGTACAGTGCTTGTGGAGTATAGTAATAGACTCTTGTTCCACTTCTGGCCACTAAATCCTCCTGATCTTAAAGTGACGGAATACATCTGCGACGCTATGGGGTGTCTGCACGCACCATTTGACATCTACTGTCTCGTAGATACGGAAGCCTACCACGGACTTGCCGAATACTTACCACAAAGAATCACTGCTATTTGTGATGAAAAGACGATTCAACAAGTTTTTAAATATATGTTAATTATTTGGCTCATCACTGTAAATCTCGAGAACGAGTCGTCAGCAGGCCGTTGTGACCGAGCGGTTCTAGGCGCTTCAGTCTGGAACCGCGTAACCGCTACGGTCGCAGGTTCGAATCCTGCCTCTGGCATGGAAGTTTGTGAAGTCCATAGGTTAGCTTGGTTTAAGTAGTTCTAAGTTCTAGGGGACTGATGACCACAGCAGTTGTGTACCATAGTGCTCAGAGGCCTTTGAACCATTTGAACAGCCTGGATCATAGTCGTGTAGAGATTGTTGTAAATAAGTCGATATCTAGTGATGCAATTTTAGATTCCGTAAGAGGAATGATCTGAGTTAATGGAAGTGTCAAATATGGGATAAACTTTAAAGTCAGATGGCTTTTGTGTAGTTCACCTTTATCATAAGTCACAGCAGCAGAACGTTTGAGAGGAATTTGCAGACTATGGCGTTACAGTTTTCTGACCTTTGTGTATGTAACACAAAAGATCAAATAAGTAAGGAGATGGCTGGTTCAATGTCACGAACCGTAGGAACGTTAAAAATCGGCGTGCAGGCTGGAATGTTCTTCCTTTTTGCTTTGAAGACTGAAATATTTCAATAAACTTTTTTTTCTCTGTAGGTCGCGTTATGAAGGTACTGCGCATACCAGCATGCTTTACATAACTCGAATAACTCAATGAGAAAGAGAAAGATGCAACGACATTAAATGAAAGTTGATCTCTTTGTAGACAAAATGCATTAAAATTCTGAATGATTACAAGTCAGTATGCATTTATGAAATAATTCACCGTGTAAATGAAATTCTGGGGATGTGAACATCTGACCATTGAGTCAATTGGTGACGTCATTGTTCTGTGATATATTACCGACTACTTTGACAAAATACGTATGACGTAAAAATGAGCAAGAGAATGAGGAAACGATCGACAAATAAATCACAAGTTGGTTCTGCTTTGCAACAAGGAATAAATATCGAAAGAACACCTAAAGTGTCCAGTTGTTGTACCACCTGACACTCCTCCTTTAGTCTTGTGACCGCCCTAAAAAATACATAAATACTCATAAAACTGTATTCATTATACAGGAAAATAGGAGGTTTAAAGTGTTCTGAAATAATTACTAGCTGCATTAAAGTTACCATGTAATTTATTTCTGTGTAATAACAGAAGATTGGCACTCACATGTCCTCAGTTCAACATCAGACAAGAAAAATGAAAAAAAAAACTGCGAAAGGGAGAAATGAAGACATCTAGTTTCATTTATCAGAAAAAATTATAGTATGACTTCTGGGTATTTCTAAATGAGTGGCTCGTTAATTACAGCAACTCACTACGTTAAAGTACAATTGTTACACTGGTTTGACAAATCAGGTGAAAGACGTGCATGTGCCTTGGACTTCTTTCACTTATTTATGATTTACCATATTCTAGTCATATTATTATCATTACTAATACAGCTTGTCTGCTATTCTGCTGATTTTTTCAGTATGACAGCGTAATGAAACTAGAGAGAGGACTGGAGCAAGGTATTTTTATTTTATTTCCGTATTGAGCAGTCTTCATCAGTTAGCCATGTTGGCTTTCCTTTTCCCGCGCTGACCTTTTAGCTTGGAAGCATAGGTCGGTAGTATGAACTACTTGAAGAAGCCAAATTAGTCCTTCTCCTTATTCTTAGAAGTAGTAGTACCAACTTAAAACTTAATGTCTCCTGCACATTTGGCTCTGTAAAGACGCCTACCTGACGACTCCCTGACTAGATTCTATCCAATCACAAGCCACATCACCAAATCAGAAATGTTTGCTTCAACGGCAGCTAGTTCGGCTCCATACACCCTGATTGGCCTGCGAAAAGTGTTCCAATTCCCACCCCCACAAAGCCCGGCTCCGATGGAGGAGCGGCAATAAGCGGTTAGCAGCCGTGGAGAGTCGGTAGCGAAATCCAGAACAAGACGGCTGCAAGGTGGTAACCATGCGTGCTCTTGCTAGGTTCAGAAGGTGACAGAGGAGAGAATACACATTAAAATGTTAGGTGATCTCCAATTTCGGGAGGATTTGCGCCTTATTGCTTTTATTTCTTCCTCATCTTGTAATTTTCTTCTTGGCGTTGGCGTCAGAGCCTGGTCGGTTGCAGTATGCAAAATATACGTAGGAATCTCAGTCACCACGTTCGGTATAATTCAACCTCTCTGTAAGCACTTCGCATTCAGCGAATGTCCTTCCTTTTCCAATACCCCTTGATATTAGTCAACATTTCATAACGGCCTTTTGTGTTTTAGGTTTTCCCTTCTTTGTCGCCCACGTGTGAACACTTGTCGAGTAGTACTGCACACGATATCTAAATTGAAGCAGAACAAGCATGGCCCGCGTTTCTTGTAATTCGTATTCATAAACGAAGATGTTGCGGAATGGGTTTTACGAATTTTACTAGTTTGTGTACCGGAGGCCGCTTTAATAACGTGCACCGACAAGTAGTTCATAGTTTGCTTTTTCACTATATTTATGCATTAGCTATTAGATCCCGTCTCTTACCTTTCACTAATTATTAAAGCAAATTCTTTTCTGGGTGGTCAATTCAACCTTTCCTTGTCCATTTCGAAGGCTAGTATTGTGGGTGACTGCTGAATTTAGGTCATATCCATCCACTCCTCCTAATCTTATGATAACATCCATATGTAGAAAAGTTTTGTTGTTGTTGTTGTTGTTGTTGTGGTCTTCAGTCCTGGGACTGGTTTGATGCAGCTCTCCATGCTACTCTATCCTGTGCAAGCTTCTTCATCTCGCAGTACCTACTGCAACCTACATCCTTCTGAATCTGCTTGGTGTAGTCATCTCTTGGTCTACCTCTACGATTTTTACCCTCCACGTTGCCCTCCAATACTAAATTGGTGATCCCTTGATGCCTCAGAGCATGTCCTACCAACCGATCCCTTCTTCTGGTCAAGTTGTGCCACAAACTTCTCTTCTCCCCAATCCGATTCAATACTTCCTCATTACTTATGTGCTCTACCCATTCAGTATTCTTCTGTAGCACCACATTTCGAAAGCTTCTATTCTCTTCTTGTCCAAACTATTTATCGTCCATGTTTCACTTCCATGCATGGCTACACTCCATACAAATACTTTCAGAAACTACTTCCTGACATCAATACTCGATGTTAACAAATTTCTCTTCTTCAGAAACGCTTTCCTTGCCATTGCCAGTCTACATTTTATATCCTCTCTACTTCGACCATCATCAGTTATTTTACTTCCTAAATAGCAAAACTCTTTTACTACTTTAAGTATCTCATTTCCTAATCTAATTCTCTCAGCATCACCCGACTTAATTCGACTACATTCCATTATCCTCATTTTGCTTTTGTTGATATTCATCTTATATCCTCCTTTCAAGACATTATCCATTCCGTTCAACTGCTCTTCCAAGTCCTTTGCTGTCTCTGACAGAATTACAATGTCATCAGCGAACCTCAAACTTTTCATTTCTTCTCCATGGATTTTAATACCTACTCCAAATTTTCCTTTTGTTTCCTTTACTGCTTGCTCAATATAAAGATTGAATAACATCGGGGAGAGACTACAAACCTGTCTCACTCCCTTCCCAACCACTGCTTCCCTTTCATGTCCCTCGACTCTTATAAGTGCCATCTGGTTTCTGTACAAATTGTAAATAGCCTTTCGCTTTCAGTGCTATTTAGCAAAGTATGTAGGAAAGTATGTATACTCAATAATTGTACTTCACTTATACAAGTGTAACTTCGTTTTATAATAAACTGTTGTGCTTTTAATCCGAATTTCAATGGAAATTATTCACACCATTTATAGAGAATCAATGAAAGTCTAGCATTGCAAAGCCCCCAGTCGAAAATGCTCCTCTTAAACTGTAAATTCAATGAGTAGTTTTTGTTTGATCGTGGTCGATATTTTTTATGCAGTCAGATAGACGATCCTTGCCCCAGGCCCCAGTGCTTTCTGATGTGCTGACAACTCTTGTATGTGGTTACCTGTATGAAACTTAAACCCAGTCCTTCCTTCTAGATAAGGAAAAGTCACAAAGATCGGGCAGTTGTGAGTAAAACCCACGTTATATGGTGAAAGGGGAGGTCCTGCTATTCTCGATCCTTTTTAATGAGAAAGGCACCTCTGTTCCGGGAAATTTCATAGGAGCGAGAAATATAAAAAAAATATATACAATAATTGTGCCGTCCCATTTATAAGATAAGCGATTCTTCTGGAATATCTGGAAAATTTGTAATTCTCAGGTAATTACATTTAACCTGGAATAAACAGAGGAATCTCAGGGAATTTCGGGAATTTCATACAGTCTCAGGGATTTCTGTGTTTTTAAGTCTGGGATTCGAATTTAATTTTATTTAGTTTTGTAAACCACATATTTTAAAATAATTAATACTTCAATGTGTGTTAATTACATGAGTTGTTTCTAGGTCACCGGTTAACATACAATACAAGTGTGATTGCTAATATGTTCACTGATGATAAACAGCAATTACAGCACAGGAGTGAAAGACGATTATCACATCAACAGTATCCGTACATACCAGCATCTCGATGTGATGACGAGTATGGTGCTACAGTTTTTTCTAAAACTGTATGAAACGTAATTAACAAAATCCTATTCAAATTACTAGCGGCACATGAAGTTGCATGTGTAACTGAAGCAAACGCCAGCGACAGCGAATCAAATGATATATACACATAAATACTGAAGGATATTTGTAACGTTTATTTGCAAGGTGAGTCCGCTCTCCGACAGTGGGATAGTGAGAACTACTAGGATACAACTGCAAGTGAATCACAAGTCACAAGGCTGTTCAATGCTGAAAGACAGAGTGCCAGCCAGGTAGACAGTGAAAGGATGGCCGCTGTCAGAGACAGTGTGGCACTTTCCGATAACAACTCCGCAGAGGATTGAAGGCACCATTCGTCAGGCTGTATAAATCCGTTATTAGAAGCGCCGTAAGGAATGTTTCCCAGAAAGGCAGAGATCAGCAAGGGGATGGAAATACACGAGGCACTGAAAGCAAGGAGAATGTTTCGGACTCGCAGGAGGGAAATAGTAATTGATGATAAAATTTGCATGAAATCCAGGATTGCAGCCTCTACCATGAGCCGAAAAGTGAAAACACTCTCATAGTGGGAGAGGAATGTTGCTTTCTGCGCCACTCTAACTACGGAAACTCCCCGTCACAACCAACCTCAGATTTAGTCGTAAAATGTCCCAGTAATAGCCCGTCGAAAACTGACGACACATCAAGCATGAAAACAGGAAGAAGGTGTACTGAACATTGGAAAAGTGAACGGTCCAAGCTCAAGACATGTAACATCGGAGCGAAGTGCTGGAGCCACCGCTTCGTGACTGTGTGGTCACGGTATGGGTCTACGGAGGAGGAAGTCCCCTTTCAAACCACCCTCAGTCCCATTTTTTTCACAAACTTATTAATTGCCCGTCCCGTCATTTACGTGTCCGTTCTCTTTCTGAAGCCTTGGAAACCGTCATACTATACATGTCTTATGGTATATGAGTCATGTGGTAAGAGTATATAACCGTCGGAAGTAAATGTGATGAAAATTGATAGCATGCGAGATGCCGCATGGACATCTTACAGATATAAAATCGATAAATAAAGGTATGTGAACTATGTTACATCAAAGGAATTCAAGAGTCAAAACTTCCAAAACGGAGCGCAGGGGTCATAACATGTAATACGTGTGTAGAAGAAACAGGAGATACGTACATCTGCAGGTCTGTTCCTTACACCTTGCTGTTGTAGACGGACGTTGCACCACGGCACAGACATAAATTTGAATGCAGGGCACAGACAAGTCAATGACCTGACGCACAGTCCATAATTTTGTGAAAAAAAATTAGCACGAGGCATATGTTAACCCAGAACTCCTCCTTCGCTATCCAACACCGTATCGACATAACCACGACGACTTTCCTTTCCAAATGCATTACATATTGTACATCTTGAACTAGAATGTTTCACTGTTTCTATTCCGATGCTTTTTTCACAGTTCAATACACCTTCTTCCTGTTTTCATGCTTCATCTTTGTTCAGTTTTTGACGCGGTATCTATTGGCTCTGGGAGTTTCCCTTGTAGGGAGAAATGCGTGTCACTGATTACTCACAGTAGATTCTGAACGAGAAGGCTTTGGCTTTTGGACGCGCCAATACAGCCATCTTAATAGTCGTATGTTAGTTACGACGACACGAACAGAAGGACAACGAAGTACCCCGTACCCGATCAGAGAAAATCTCCATTTCAGCCAGGAAACGAACCCAAGGCCCCTTCGATTAGGAATCCGCAGAGCCAACAGCGCAGATAGCCAGGCGGACAAAGGAGACTATTGCTATTGTTATCAACTTTTCGTTGGTCAGAACTTGGAGGTCTACAGTGGTTGGATAACGAGAATCTGGTGTTGGCGGAACCAGCAAGATTCTGAGAGGGAGAGAAGATACACACATTTAGATCTTCAGAGGAGCAAATTGGACCATCAGGGCGGAAAACCCTTCACTTTGGAACTGCGGAGTAGGATGACTTTGCCCTAGAGCCGATCGCAGATTATAACTCTCAGCTATCACTGCAACCATTCTGTGCACCTGAGATAAAGAACATTGAGATACAGAACATGGGTGGCGCTCTTGTGACGAGCGGAGAGTCAAGTCGTATTCTTTAACTAAGAATTTGCTTTTCTAAACTAATTCAGTCAGCAAGGGAAGTTCAACATGTCCTTAGGCAAGAGAATTTGTGCTCACATGTACTTTTCTGGGTCTTTCCTTTAATTATAGTGACTAATTCAGCAATCATTGGGGGTTTACGTGAACATTTCTGATTGTACCATCTCATTTTTAATTGCACCCACCTGCATACTTTGTAATTATTTACTGTTGCCTGTTCAATGATTAAAATCAAATTATATGGTTTCTAAACAGCGTTTCATTGCGACCTATGGAATTATTTCGTAATTCGACGATAACCCTTGCTCATTATATGTACGTGAGCCATAATGGCAAAATTTCATGTTCGCTTGCACCATCCCTGTTTAAATTCAGATGTTCAGTAGCATCCATTACGGTCTGTTCACTTTAAAAGTCATTGGGTTCATACTCTGTTAGGATCTCGGGCGTGACAGATGCTTAAAGGTTGTCTCACAGTGGCCGACTGTTGTTTGCTGATTATATGAATTGTTGTTGTTGTGGTTGTTGTGGTCTTCAGTCCAGAGACTGGTTTGATGCAGCTCTCCATGCTACTCTATCCTTTGCAAGCTTCTTCATTTCCCAGTACCTACTGCAACCTACATCCTCGTGAATCTTTTTAGTGTATTAATCTCTCGGTCTACCTCTACGATTTTTACCCCCCACGCTGAACTCCAATAGTAAATTGGTGATCCCTTGATGCCTCAGAATATGCCCTACCGACCTATCCCTTCTTCTAGTCAAGTTGTGCACAGATTTCTCTTCTCTCCAATTCTATTCAGTACCTCCTCGTTATTTATGTGATCTACCCATGTAATCTTGAGCATTCTTATGTAAGACCACATTTCTATAGCTTCTATTCTTTTCTAGTCCAAACTATTTATCATCCTTTTTTTTTTTTTTTTTTTTTTTTTTTTTTTTTTTTTTTTTTTTTTTTTTTTTTACTTCCATACATGGCTGCACTCCATACAAATTCTTTCAGAAGCGACTTCCTGTCAGTAAAATTTATACACGATGTTAACAAATTTCTCTTCTTCAGAAACGCTTTCTTTGCCATTGCCAGTCTACATTTTATATCCTCTCTACTTCGACCATAATCAGTATTTTTCTCCCCAAATAGCAAAACTCATTCACTACTTTAAGCGTCTCATTTCCTAGTCTAATGCCCGCAGCATCACCCGCTTTAATTCGACTACATTCCATTATCCCGTTTTGCTTTTGTTGATGTTCATCTTATATCCTCCTTTCAAGACACTGTCCACTCCCTTCAGCTGCTCTTCCAGGTCCTTTGTGTCTTTGACAAAATTACAGTGTCATTGGCGAATCTCAAAGTTTTTATTTCTTCTCCATGGATTTTAATTCATACTCCGAATTTTTCTTTGTTTCCTTTACTACTTGCTCAATATACAGATTGAATAACATCGGGGAGAGGCTACAACCCTGTCTCACTGCCTTCCCAACCACTCCTTCCCTTTCATGCCCCTCGACTCTTATAACTGCCATCTGGTTTCTGTACAAATTGGAAATAGCCTTTCGCTCCCTGTATTTTACCCCAGCCACCGTCAGAAGTTGAAAGACAGTATTCCAGTCAACACTGTCAAAAGCTTTCTCCAAGTCTACAAATGCTAGGTACGTAGGTATGCCTTTCCTTAATCTATTTTCTAAGATAAGTCGTAGGGTCAAACTGCCTCAAGTGTTACAACATTTCTACGGAATCCAAACATATCATCCCCGAGGTCGGCTTCTACAGATTTTTCCATTCGTCTGTAAAGAATTCGTGTTATTTTTAGCAGCCGTGGTTTATTAAACTGATAGTTCTGTAATTTTCACGTCTGTCAACACCTGCTTTCTTTGGGATTGGGATTATTGTATTCTTATTGAAGTCTGAAGGTATTTCACCTGTCTCAGAGATCTTCCTCACTAGATGGTAGAGTTTTGTTAGGCCTGGCTGTCCCAAGGCTGTCAGTAGTTCTAATGGAATATTGTCTACTCCCGGGCCTTGTTTCGACTTAGATCTTTCAGTGCTCTGTCAAACTCTTCACGCAGTATCGTATCTCCTGTTTCATATTGGTCTACATCCTCTTCCATTTCTATAATATTGTCCTCAAGAACATCGCCCTTGTATAAACCCTCTATATACTCCTTCCACCTTTCTGCTTTCCGTTCTTTGCTTAGAACTGGGCTTCCATCTGAGCTCTTGATACTCATACAAGTGGCTCTCTTTTCTCCAAAGGTCTCTTTAATTTTCCTGTAGGCAGTATCTATCTTACCCCTAGTGATTTACATAACTCAATTACGTTTCGTAAGTATTAAACGTCGTACTCCGTTTACAAACGGTCTCACTACTTATATATGTGGATGAGGTCGTGGAGCCACACTTCGAGCAAGCTGGCTTTTACCTGAAAGTCTTCCGTAATGGGCACAGAGTACATGGCAGCTACATATTCACTGCCCGGGGACATCGATAATTGTGAGTTTAAGTATCCCTCATATTTAGTCCTTGCTTGAAAACACCACTCTGTCAGGAAAGGTTATTATTTTCTATGGCCACTCTAATCAGCGGTTCCAACGAAAACCTATGCATGTCTTACCAACGGGTTGTGAGGGAACTCTGCAGATTTGTTTGGTTACCATTTATCTGGCTGGTGCTAAATGCCATCTGTCTCCCAGGAAGGCATCCCAGCATTCCTGACGCCGATTTTCAAACTAAGCAGCCTCTCTAACGGTCATCGTCACCTTGGTGACTACCTAGCTACAGATTGAAAAGCATTTCATAGAATTTAAACTGGCCAAAAATTACTCCTCTGCAGAGTGAATGATGGTGTGTAATTTCCATCTCACTCTCGTCTCGGACACAAACTGGGAGGCAACTTCCTTTTATTTTAAATTGTAACCTTTAATTTATGTCTAACAAAATAAATGTAATGTCACACACACAGATAAAGTATGTTACTTACTTTACAACGCCCAGGACCACAAAGCTGTCACGGCGCCAATACTTCAATGACCTGCTGGATTTGAATGCACCACACAAAGACAGTTTTCCGAGGAAGTGCTTATAATACTGTAAGGTGCCAGGACGTGGGCACTTACACCTTAGCTTACCAACATTAGTATTAATAATAAAGGGATTGGCAAGGGCATCAGATCATGACTCTACTGAATTATGATAAGTATGAGGCACTGTCGAGCAGTATTCCTTGCATGTTTGCATGATTAAGTCACTAACTTAAAGCGTTGGTAAAAAGTGTCGGAATTTTACAATTGTGGCATATAAAGTCTGTAGCTGGCCGTAGCTCGCCGGGCCGCCGTGGGCGGCAGGTAGCGGTCACCGGAAACGCGGGACAATACGGCGCTTTTGGAGATAGCCCGGTATCCGGAACCACCTGTGCTGGGCAATACTTGGCGAAGACGGGAATTAGGTTTGACTAGGGGTGTTATGACCTACTCGATCATTGGGCCGATCTCAGAAATGCCGTTGGAGGGACTTCGACGATGATAGAGCGTTCGACACTGGCCGAAACTGTGTATTCTTCCGCCGCGTTTTCTTACGCGTGGGAGACGGGAGAATTGTGGAGAGGTGGACTTCGCCTTCAGCCATCGAGCGGTACGGACTTGGATACGGCGTCTTGACCATCATCTTCGAAGGGAGGTATACGGTCTGTATCGCACCACTGCACCAACGCTTGTTCCGTGCAGAATTCTGCAGTTAGAGCTCTTTGTATGCTCAGAAGCGAGATTTTCACCAACGCTTAACCACTTCCAACAACTTACCTAATATTCTTGATCTGGTAGTTATCCTTGCGAGGAGCCGAGTATTTATCAACGTAGCTACCGATAATAGGAGCGCCTAATTGCAAATTGTTAATGTGCCATCCTCAGGAGTGTGTGGGTGGAAAAAGAAATTGACATTTTTTTTTGTAAATTTTGTCAGTTGTGGGGGATAACAAATTAAAATCCCAGTATTACAATCGAATTATCGACTTCATTGTAGGTAGCATGTACCCTGTACCAGTAAGCTTTACATGTACTCTAGTCACTGCACAGCTTGCCCAGACGGGAAGGAAAGAAGGTTTGCGGTCTTTAATGTCAGCACGGACAATTAAGTTTACAGTACTACTATTTTTGAAACTGTGGTATTGTGACCAACTTCGGCAGATTATTCGTACATTTATTTATGTCACGGGAAAAAAAAAACATGGTAGTTTCGCAGGGATTCAGGTGGGTATCATATATTGTGACATTGACAAAAGACAAATGTCCTACAATATTTGTCTCGTGCTGACCATAACCGAACAGATGTGTGCATTGCTGTTCTTTTACGTGGCCATCGCACTGTACCTTGTGACACTTGCTTGCCAACTGAGCCGTATACGTCGGAGCTCAGACACAGCAACGTTCTTCCTGCGGCGGCCCAGCGGCCGGTGACAGGCTGCGGCGAGCAGCGACGCCTAGGGGCCCGTGACGCCATGTTTACAGCCGCAGGCGCGCATCACGAGCCGTGAAGACTGGCCGCGGCTTAGCGTTTCGAGGCGCGACGCAGTGCGTTGCGGGCGTGTAGCGCTGTCAGGCGTCACGCATCCCACAGGGGTCAGTACTGGGGCTGTACACTCGATAAAACTCTTCATCTCACCAAAGTCTCCTCTCTGGTGTTTGTTTAGGCAAATGGGTAATGCTGAAACTGACTACTACGATGCAAGAGTTCATATAACTCTGAGGAAAACTCCGATTATTCATACTGAGATAAGTACGGCAGTTCAGTACTATGTTATTGTTATGTTTTTAATACACAGATGGAAATTAAAAGCGTTTCGCCACGAAACACCAGTACTGAATTTATCAACCTTTGTATAAGTCTTCATCACATGAGAGTTATTAAACGATTGAATTGTTATTCCAGCCGGAACTGTGGATACCCACTGTCAATATCAGCGTCAGTTTTGATCCACACGTTCTCCAAGCGATATCTCAACGAATTTTTGCATAGCCCGAAACGCTCGCTGATACTGTTCGCGGATTTTGGCTAAACGATGATTCACACGAAAGTCGATTAAATACTTCAAGACCATAAATACTAATAACTTATAGAGTGAAAAATTACGATGTCGGTTGCGGAAGCTTTAATTTTAATATTTCAGGAACATGTTGCACCTGTGAGAGGGAGCTTCAGATTATCTACAACGCCAAAAATTACAGAAATAGGTATAAGGAAACGTTCTGATCCCATCTTGAACAATAACGTGCTCTACGGAAAATCTTCTTATGCAAACTTACTTTTGGGGCATCAAAAAGTCGAAAACCACCTGAAAAAACCAGAAGGATCAAAAATTGCTGTAAAAATTTTTTACGTGTCATAAACCGGAACTTTGGTTGTTCAAATGGCTCTGAGCACTATGAGACTTAACATCTGAGGTCATCAGTCCCCTACAACTTAGAAATACATAAACCTAACTAACCTAAGGACATCCCTCACATCCGTGCCCGAGGCAGGATTCGAATCTGCGACTGTAGCGGTCGCGCGGTTCCAGACTGTAGCGCCTAGAACCGCTTGGCCACCCCGGCCGGCACGGAGCTAATTGAGTTTGTAAAGGACGGCTAAGGATACTGTGAACATAAATAGCGAAAAATCATTTAATTACTATACTCATTGTCATGTGTAAAGCACGTCACACAAGTTAGGAAGAGCTGCACAGCAGAGTTTCGTGAAGTGGGTGCACAACAGGTATGAGCGGTCACGCTACAAGCATAGAACGCGGGGTAGTATGGTAATCGGGCCTCGGGTGCAAGTAGTGCAGTAAAATCAGGCAGATGACATTGGCTAGTCTGCAGATTATCCACTGTGGACGACCCTGTTCATATAAAGAGCATAATGTACTTAATTTCTAAAATCACAGGTCAGAAAATTAGAGTAAATTTAACTGACATCTTGTAACACACCCTGGAGTACAAATGGGGATGGGGGTCCCTTAAACTGGTTGTCGTTTCTGCTTTTCTTGAGAGAGCGTCCTGTCCACAACACGTACCTAATAACCTCGCGCCGGTCGTACTGTTCTGCTCCCCACTGCTGCTGGATTGCCTGAAACTATCTATAGAAATATGCAAGCGAGTCAGGGGAGCCACTCAATGTCAGAACACAACACTGTTCTACGTCTGGTATGAACAACTATATTCAGAGGCGATAAAGAAAGTCGCAGGT
The DNA here is from genome assembly GCF_023897955.1 of Schistocerca gregaria. Classification (NCBI taxonomy): domain Eukaryota; kingdom Metazoa; phylum Arthropoda; class Insecta; order Orthoptera; family Acrididae; genus Schistocerca; species Schistocerca gregaria. The sequence continues at coordinate 85,291,317 of NC_064923.1, forward strand.
TGCACTGTTTACATTCTAATTCATAAATGTTTATCCCAATTAATGGATGATTACCAGTCCACAATATCACTCAGACGATCGTACGCGTAACCGACACGACGCGGCTGATTGTTGATGATGCAGAAGACGAATGATCGCACGAGAGTTCTTACGCTCGACACGCATACACAAATTTCTTTTGGTACCAGTCCTCCTTGACACTAGTAATGATATAACACTGAGTATAGAGTTAATTATTCAGCTCTTTGTTCTCACTTGTACGAGCGTGCTCGTAACCGTCGCGGCGCGGCTGATCGTTGATAATGCGAAACGCGATGACCGAACGCATGTTCTCACGCTCGCTACGAAACACTGGCACTTGATTGCCCTATTTTATGGTAACTAATTTTTACTGATTCATATCAGTTCATTCTGGGAGACCGAACACGCCTCGGATGATTGATGCTGTGTGACACGGAACGAGAGTATACCCAAATACGTTATCGGCGGCACTGCACACTTTTAATTACATCATTACGCACTTTCCTCTGAATCACTTCCATATTTCATCACTTTAACAACACTTGTAGCAACACTTCAACGTCCATACCAACAATGCTTTTTACATGCAGAGCTATCCACAACACAACACAACAAAACAGTTCGGTGTCCCGTGCTCGATTCTCTAGGCGCAGCTGCCCGCAAAAATACTCCACAACTAAGCCAGCGATATGACAATACGCTTACAACCTGTCCGATGTAATAATAGTACCTTACGGAAATATTGTTATAAATATAAAAACAAGAATTGGCGAATTTGAAAATTTGCGTATTATTGATAGGAGGCGGGCAATGGCCTGACACCCTCAGATGTTCAGCAAACGAAGAGTTGTTTTATCTGCCTTCTTTTTGTGAGCAGGTGTTCCTGAAACCTGGTTTCAAATATTCTTCCCGTCCTGAAACATGGTTTCAAATATTCTTCCCGTTTGTCCAAGATATTCAGCGCTGCATTGCGTACTTTCTGATCTGTAATTCCTAGACATATCATAAATACTTTTCTGCGCCTGTCCATTACACAAGGCACCGAGTAAGGTAATTAAATGAGTGTTCGGTATTTACGTACAAGGTCTCTTAAGCAGCCCTTTCCAGATCCAATTATTTCCAGTTATCAAATCTCAAAATTTTTTCGCTGGCAATTCTTATGTTTCCGTTTCTTCACGGGAAAGGCACTGAGGATTTTCGAATTTTTGATATCCCAGTGGCATTTTGCCGAGATATTCGTGTCATTTAATCATTTTATGTACGGCGTGCGCCCTTACCAGATTCTATAAGTTTGCCTTGCTGTGCTTTTTTCGTAGAGTACGTTTTTGCACAGGATGGGATCAAGGCGTTTCCTTATACCTATTTCTCGCAGTGTAGATAATCTGAGGATGCCTACCACAGACGAAACACGTACTTTGTACATAAGAACCTCCGCAACCAAAATTTTAATGTTTTATCTCAAATCTTACACTGGTTGCTGTATTAGACGCAATGATGGAATGGAAGATATTTTACAAATAACGTGGAACGAAACAACCACGTAGATAATGTTGTGGGGACATCTAACCAAACACTACGATTTCCTGGCTGACCACTTACAAGATGCAACAGGTCTACTAGAGTGACAGCCTACACTACACCTGTCCATCATCTTTTGGTGTACTGCTTCGCGCTGTGGGATCTGCTTAAGATAGGATGGAAGAAGGACATCGAAAAAGATGAAACTATGGAAGCTAGTTTTCTATTATCGCGAAATAGGACAGAGTATCACGGATGTAACACGCGAGATAGGGTGGCAATCAGTAAAACGAGGGCGTTTTTCGTTACGACAGGATCTTTTCAGGAAATTTCAATCACCAACTTTCTCCTCTGATTTCAAATTTTTTTTCTGGGGTCCACCTACATAGGGATAGATGATCATTGTTTAAAAAAAGAGAAATCAGGGCTCCTTTGGAAATATTGAAGAATTTGTTTTTCTTCTGAGCTGTTCGAGTGTGAAGGAGTCAAGAAACAGCCTGAATGTGATTTGATGAATTCTCTGCCAGGCACTTAATCATGAATTGGAGAGTAGTTAAGAACACGTAAATGTAGATGAGGACGGGTATTGTTAGATGGAGGCTGTGTTTTAGGGTAAAATTGAAACAGTCCTTAGCTTTGTGCATATAGCACAAAGATTTATAAAAAGATTTTCTAAAAATGCATTTAATGAAAAATGTAGAATTTCTAACTCATTAACATTGCTTCCAAGATTTTATATAAAGCATTTAAACGTTTGTAGAATAAGAAATCATAATCATCTGTAGAACGTAGCGTTAGACAATTAAATGTTCAAGAAGAATGGCAGATATGAAACTTGAATGATTTACTGCAAATACTTTTGGAAATTCCTAACTTGCAGTTCTGTTGCGGAGCTTTGAATATTTATATTTTTTCACGTATTGTTAACTTGGAACGTAATATCCTCGAAATTCAAATTATCATTCAGATACATTTTATGAGAGCTACTACACACAACAGGCTGTTACAATACTTGTTATCAATGCTTTCATTGCAAATAGACAGTCAGGAACGCGTAGGAATGGGAAAATTTTGATGATACAGAATAAAATAAGAAGTTTCTTATTCAGATACTGCTAGAAAGTTTGATTCCTCCTGTCTTCTCGTTTTCATAGTCTGGAAGTCATTGTACCGAGCTAGAATATGTACTTTGTGGTTTGAACTACACTACTGAACAGCTGTGATCATGTATCTGCATTAGTCTACATTATTTCGGTGTAATACGCAATTTTCGCTTCCCTCTGTTCAACAATTACTAAATTTTTAGTGGAGACTTATCCATCAGCTCCCAACACGATGGTTCCAAGGCAAGAATAATCTCTGGAATAACTACTTCCTAAGACCTTCCACCAAATTGTGTATACATATATTGGCACCGATTTGCCGTCCACAATCCGAAACGAGAGTCATCACACCACATAAGGCCACTCAGTGTGCCAGTAGCCTCCGGCTCGACGCCATGCAAGTTCCTGTTGCTTGTGGTAGTGTAGTAGTGTCCCGAGCGTAGATCTTGGCAGGGATTGAGCGACAGCGGTTCGTATTCAAGGCAATTCAGTCGGCTGACCGAAGTAAGAGAGAGCGTCGATTATGTGACGTAAATTCCCTGCGGTCGGTGTAGGTCGTTACGGGATGGCGAGGTGCCTAAGCACTCATGAGGTATAGTTAACCTTTAAGTTTACTCTGAATCTCAAGTTACAGAGTGCCTTTTTTTATCTGAGGTGCCTCCTCGCTAAAGTCAAGTCCTTACAGAGACGGTGATGTATATCACTGTGCTGTATGCAAACTGAATTCCTCGTATGAATATAATATCAAGAGAGCCCTGCAGCCCATCCATACTGTCTACTTGGCAACAGTCCTTGACTTCGTTTCCGTAAAACTCCCTCTGTGGACGCTTAGTCCTCAAGTTTCGTTCCGCCTTCCACTTCCACCCCACCATCCCCTGCCGTGACGTGGCGTCGGAGACTACACATCGTCTTACTGCCTAACTTCGATTCTCTGTTATTCAAAAATGCTTAAGACGCTGTGTGGAAGACAGAGGAAATACACTGCCAGAAAAAAACATTGCTACACCCTTTCAGAGAATTCCGATTCATGTTAGATTTATTTTTGCCACAGTGCATACGGATTACATGAAACGGTTAAATTTACAGATCACTATCACAAACGGTGGTACCAGGTATTGACGCGGGCTGAAACACCATTTAGTACGCGATGTATCCTCCATGGGTGGCAATTTAGGCGCTCATTCTGGGATCCAGTCGATCGTACAGATGGCGGATACTGTCCTGGTATACGTTACCCCCTGCCTGCTCGACCTGTTCACGTAGTTCTGCAAGAGTTGTTGGATGACGAATCGCAAGAGTTACTTCACTCTCCCGATATCTCCCCCGTGCTCAATTGGAGATATGACCGGAGATCATGCTGGCCAGGGAATTTGCTTCATGTCTTGGAGAGCATGTTGAGTTTCACTGGCAGTACGATGGTGAGCGTTATCCTGTTGGTACAACACATCACATTCCTATTACAAGAATAGCGAAAGGACGGGTCTAACAATATTCTGCATCTAGCAAGCGCTGGCTAGCCTCTCCTCCAGAGACATCTTGTGGTGAACGAGAGTCTTATCTTACCGCATCGCAGATCATAAGGCGAAGGGGTGGAGCCAGTGTTTCCTGGACGAATATATTCTACGAGACAGCGCTCACCAGGTGTGCGTCGATCGTGGAAACCACCAATTCCTGCGTGCAGGTAGAATGTGCTTTCATCGCTGAAGACCACTGTGCGCCAAGTGATTCTGTGATGGCATCAGTCGAGCCGTGCTCGTCGATGCTGTGGCGTGAGTGGAGGACGGGCTGGAGGTGTGCTTGCCTGTACTCCTACTGCTAATAACTGTTTTGCTACTGTTTTTGTTGACACGTCTGAGCAAACAAGCCCTCTTACCTGTGCTGTGGTAGGCGTACGATCTGCCACTGCTGCCCATATGACCATCCTAGTGAACTTCTGTTCTTGGTGGACGACGAGAACCTCGTTTACCGCTGTGAGAATGTTCACGTGACCGGTGATACCATCATCGTTACACAACTGTCGCAGCGCAATTGACGAACCTTGTGTGGCAATTCTCCGAAAGAACCATCCCGCCACTGGGAAGACCGCACTTTGACTCCTTACAAACTCGCTCAGTTGGCTGTAGGAAGCACGGGTGCATCTCCGTGACGTGTTACGTGCTTGCTTCACTCTACTGCACCACACTGAGCCTTCTGTCAGCAAGCATTTCTTTTTGGTGCGTAGACACCGATGGATCTCTCGTACTACGCCACCTGTTGGCAGACGACGTTGAAACCATTATCAGTAAATCTGCTAGACCCCGGGTATGATGTTAAGTCATCGGATCAAAACCGACGTTTGTTCACGTGTACTAATTATTTTTCCAGCCATGCATTTCCGTATGTGGTTAGCAAATATGTCATAAGCATTTCATTGTAGCGGTATTCCCCACCATAAGCCTCCCGCTATTTCTCTCTTACATCTTACACTCTCTGACAGTTTTTGGGTAAGGGTGTTGCTTCATTAATCTATGTTTTACTTTTTACTGTGTAAATTCTTTGTTTCATTAATTCAACCACCACGCTCATCCTCTACTTTCTAAGGAAGTTGCTTCATTAATTCTGTCATTTAATTCATCCCTTTACTACCGACATTGCCCAGTAAAGTTTCTCAAATAACAGGGTTCCATCGTCTCCTGATTTGGCGTATGATGCATGTGGCTGCGACTGCTGCGTCTCTCCTCTAGACACAGGGTCTTGTGGCTTCAGCCACGCCAAACTTTCGTTTTCACTCTAATTAACTTTGGGTATTGTTTACAGGACGTTTCTTTCAGCTAAGGACATGACACAGTTCAGCTGTAAGAGATGTATGGGTAATCTCTACCCCAACATAGCTTCCAGAACTTTGTTCGGGCTAACAGTCTTCCTGCCTATAGCCTTTCCCCGTGTTTCGTTTGTTAACATCCGCCTATTCGTCAGATCCTACCGAACAGTCCTACTGCCACATCGTATTACAGGCCCTCTCAGAGGCCCCTGCCTACTCTGCTTACCGCTCTGTTGCCCTGAGTCCATCTCGTCACCTTCCGTTCGGCAGCCGTCACGTTGTCTCTATGATCTGTCAGCATGGTGCTCCCACACCCAGTGTGACAATTATTTCATTTTTCTGAACACAAAAAAAGTGGTGACAGCCTGCACCTTCGTATCAGATGTAGTGATCCTCATCTAAAAAGTTCTTTTATCGTAGGCACATTCAAAAGCTGTCGTGTGCTCGCATCATAGTTAGTCTGCAGGAACGGCATTTTTCTCTACTGAAAATACGCTCCCATAGGGTTGAAAATCTAATAGTTTCCCACAGGCATGGAAACACAGGGTTATCAGTTCGATGACGTGCAGTCAAGTCATTCGTGGTGTAACACATTCTAAGTGCACCAGATTTTATACGGAACCAGTTGTTACCAGTGGATGAACTAGCATTCAGTAAAATAAAATGAAATTAAATGTATGTATGGCTTCATTGGCCGGGAGGTGCATTTCAGGAAGTTCGGGCGGTCGGTGCTAGTGTTTTTATTTGACGCCACTTCTGCAATTTAGCTGTCGAAGATGGTAAAATTATGGTGAGAACAACACACACAATCCGGCGCGAGCGGGAATTTCGACAGTGCTGCGAATCGAACCCGGAAAACGAAGGATGAAGGACAGAAGTGTAACCACAAGAAAACCAACGGTTGACGCGTGTTAGCAAGCGCCTCGGATGTTGTAAGCGAAGCGAGACGCTCAGTGAATGAAATGCAATGGTTTTGTGAATGATATTAGTATGCAAGTACGGAATAAACATGTAGAGGTTTGTATAAGCAATGTGTTCATTACGCTGAATCGTACTGTATATACCATATCAAACAACAATAGCATATTAACAAATATAATAAATTTTAAAAGTCACGGAGTGTATGTCTTCTATGGAAGAGTAATTATTGTTATCTATATCGCGTTATATTCTTCAAATCAATAAATGTGTTATACTCCGTACTTTCTAAAGTAGCCTACGTTTTTCCAGTATGCATACGAAATTTCATTAAAAATGGTTCAGCGTTTTAATAGTTTTAATAGTAGAAGCGTAACAGACAGAGATACTTGCGCATTTATGTGGATATCGATATATCTGCTGCCGATACTTGCTATTTTGGCAATGAGGTACTAACCAAGCTGTTAGAGGGAAATTTGCGAAGAGCAACAATAATTTCGTGGGTACTGTTAAGAATGTAAACAATGATTTTGTGAGTGCTATCAAGAATGTAAAAAAAGAATATATATATATATATATATATATATATATATATATATATATGTGTGTGTGTGTGTGTGTGTGTGTGTGTGTGTGTGTGTGTGTGTAAGAATTCATGTGTGCATGTGAATGCGCAGCGTGACTTTCCAATCTACACAAAACTGTAGCCTGCAAAAAAGAACAGACAATATTAGCATACGAAAATAGCTTTCTTATGTTTCGCAAACGGTTTAGTCAATAATTCACATCGAATTTTTTTGTTTATAGAAGCAACCTTCGGAAACTGACTGTCGCCGGAACAAGCGGCGAAACTCGGATGTTGCAACAAGCAGCCGCAAGGGAGACTCCCTGCTACGTGCTGGCAATAGTTTACGAATACAAAAACGACAAACTGGGTCACATTCAGTCGGTGACTTTCGCCTAGTAGCACTGCCGCCCAAACACCATGAAAGAACACTGTGTCAGTTGCTACGAACCTTTTCCTGTTGGGTGCAAATTTTTTTCATTCGTCTCATACATGCGCCTCAAAACAGGCAACCCAGCTTACATCTGGAGCTTAGTGCGATGGTGTATGTTCGGTTGCCTACCTTAAAGTCAGTCTTAGCTCGCCAGTCCTGTATATGGTCCCTCCAAAGATCTATCAGGTGCACTTTCTCTAATCTTTCTGAAGATTCAATTTATTTTCTGCGTTGTGTAACTGGAATCAGCCCAAAAAATTCCCACTCCTCACTCCTATCATGCGACGGAAAACGTAAACCGAAACAGTGTGTTTATTTCCCATCACACACGAGATGATTTTGAAAGCGGAATTTTGTGTTTCCATTCGATAGGGCGAGCCCAAATTAGTTAAGTGCGACATTCACTTTATCGGTATGTCTTAACAGAGACAGTAAAACAGGAAGAAGAGTAAGTGCCCTAGCAGCGGCAGCATCGCATCGGCTGGCGCTGACTGCTGCTGCTACGCTATTTATTACTCATGTTGTACGGTTCCTGTTAATACATATCGATAAACCAAATATCACGTTATCGGTCTCACACGGAGCTCCTTGTGCTTCCCTCATGGTTGAATCGCCATATGCCTGCCGATGACAGCTTTCCAATCTTATCGCAAAGCCACAGAAAGTATCAATATCATTCGCGTACAACAAAAACGGCTTTGACCTTGTTCACCTTCACGAGGGGCATGTTGCAAACCTCCTGTGCTCCACATGGTTTTACGGCACATGGCTCCTTTGTTTCCCCTACTGATAGTGTGGTGGCGATCCTCCTACATGACTGTATCCTCGCTGCAAGTTTGCTTATACAGGGTGAAAAGTATTTAAACTGACAAACTCTGAGAGGTTGTAGGGGACATCAAAACAAATACTTTTCCCTAATGTCATTTTCTCCTATGAGGAGCATTTCCCATAATGCTCAGAGCCATTTGAACCATTTGATGAGTATTTAAACCGGTAGAGGAAGATCTGTCTGGCGGCAAATTAATTAAACCAACAAACACTTTTCCATTTTTATGACCAAGACACAACGCATTAACACAACCCAATTTAAATTACAGTAGATTTTCAAAAATGCTTCCATTGACACGTAAACAACTGTTACACCGTCGGATCATGTTCCGTCTGACACGGGCAAAAACCCCAGGAGTATCCTGACTTGTTCCTGCTGCTGCTACTATCCCGCAAACCAGATCCTCTTCCGATGCAACAGGAGATACGTAAACAATGTTGCGCATTTCTCTACACACAAAAAAGTCCAGAGGGCTCATATCTTGGGATCGAGCAGGTCATGGTACAGGACTACCTCTGCCAATCCACTTTTCTGGGAACCACGGTCCAGGAATCGACGTACACGACGACTGAAATGTGCCGGCGCCCCGTCATGTTGAAACCACATACAATGTCTTGTAGGCAACGTGACGTCTTCCAGCAATTCTGGCATTGCTCTGGAGAGAAAATTGTAATAGTGCCTGCCATTTAATGGCCTAGGTAGCAGGTACGGCCCAATTAAACAGTCCCTAACAACACCGACCCACGCATAAACGAAGAACCGCACTTGATGAGCGCTAGTAACTGTAGCATGTGGGTTATCCTCACTCCAAACATGCGAATTGTGCATGTTGAAGACTCCATCACGCCCGAACGTTGCTTCATTGGTAAACAACACACAGGTTGGAAATGTAGGATGCATTTCATACTGCTCCACGTACCACTACGTAAACTGTGCTCTGGGTGGATAATCAACTGGTTCCAGGTTGTGGCACGCTGTAAGTGAAATGGACGTAACAATTACTCTCGAAGGACTGTTCTTACATTCGTCTGATTCGTCCCCTTGTTACTTGCAATTGCACGAATCCTGACTGGAGGATCCCGCTGCACATGCTGCGAGACATCTTCCTCACTTGCAGCGTTCTTTCCGTGCGACGGCGTCCCTGTCCAGGTAATCTGCTAAATGATCCGGTCTCTCGCAGACGTTAGAACACAGCAGCAAAGGTCGTATGCTGCGCGATACGGCGATTAGGATATTGTTGTTGATAAACCCGCTGTGCAGCTCGTCCGTTGTGGTGCGCTACGTAGTACGCACCAACCATATCAGTGTGCTCACACCAGGTGTATCGCTCCATTATTAAACACAGACAAAGTACTACTACACTGGTGGACAGCAGTTGTCAACAACTGAAGAGCGTAATACGGCATCTACCGGTTTAAATAATCCTCATAGGAAAAATGACATTTGGGAAAAATATGTTTTGATGTCCCCTACAGTCTCCCAGAGTTTGTCCGTTTAAATACTTTTCACCCTGTATATATGATGCCAGAGTTATGGCTCTCACGTTTAGTGCCATCAGCATCACCGACGTGTGTGTGCCGTCTCCTTTGGGTTGCCGCCACCAACGTTCCATTCTCTTCTCAGAGGCAGTCTAGCCTCTGATCCTGTGTCGCCAGGATCCATTGACGGTGGGAGGCGATTTCACCTTCATCCAGGCGTCCAAAGGCCAACTGACACATCACTCTCCATTCGCAAAGCTAGCGGCAATTCTCAAGCACCTAAACCTTGTGGTTACCTGGGAGCCTGTTCAAGGTAATAGTCCCGTTTTATACATTTCACCAGCCATTCTTTCAGCCGCCTCGATCTTGTTTATATCCCACGCAATATGGTCAGTGGAGTGCAGGCTACTGAAGGCAAGTCCTTTGTGGTCTCTGATCACTACGCATATGTTTAAGCCATCAATCTGCCACCGAAGGATGTAGCGGACGGGGACCATGGAAACTGACCATGATCCATCGCACTTCATCCGACTGTGGTCGGCTCATCGAGACCACGTGGATAGCTTGTTGTCGACGCCTTGATGGATATCAGTCTGCCCTGTCATGGTGGTGCTCTGTGCAAAGCCTGCTGCCCGCACGGCCTTGATTCTCTAGAGAATGAAGGTCGGGGCTGCTACAACCCCAGGATTTCTATTTCAGTTTTCTGGGAATGTACTACGTTGCTACATTCGCCAGAGCGAGAGGCGACGGTGAATCTGGCCAAGGCACAGGTCACTTCTCCTCTCTCGCCATTACCTCAGCGGAGCTATGGTCAGGGCACACATACATATGTCGGGTTAGCGCAGGAGCGTATTTCTATGTAGCATGTGTTACTAGAGCTTCGCCACCGTCGGAGGACTTTGACTGATGTTCTTAAGCCTGATGACAGGTCGCGCTACCCAGGCCAATGTAGGGTCTGTCCTACAGGCACATTATGTCGTACCTGGTACAACGTCACCGTCCTGCCTACACTTTTACGTCCTCCTCACTCTCCATCGGGTAGGTTGCTAGGGATCCAATGATAGATCTGCTTGTAGACGTCACGGAGGACAAGGACCATGATGCTATCCAGATGGATTTTAAAAACAAGTCGCCTATCCGTGACGACCTCTCACTGGAATTTCATCGTCCCTCATGGCACCAGTGTTGACGAAATTTACCGGGACGTGATGTCGCCTCTCGTGCAGATCCTAGAGGGTTTCCTCAACGGCCTCCCCATTCCCATCCACAAGCCTTGGGTACATCTCGGATATGCGATCACCGCCCCTTGACGTTGCTGAACAGCTGAAAGAAGATTTAGGCTGCATGGGTTAAACGAACGGCCTGGTACGTTGTTTCCTATGTCCAAACTTCTTTGGTAGGTGCTAAAAACATCCGCTCTGCCCTCTGTCGCTATCATGACTTAATCGCTCTTACTCAGCCTCGTCGTATGCGTGGACATTTGGAAGTTCTTGACGTCATCCAGTCGAAGTGGTACCCCGCAATACGGGATAACCAGATACTACCTTCGATGTCGTGATGCTTCACATTCGTGGCGCTACGTCCCGCTTTATCTATAATGGCCGTCTTACTCCTCCCATCTTGATCCGCAGTTAAGAGCGTCAAAGCTGCCAGCTCTCTATGCTGTTGTTGGGTTTGTCCATTGAACTGTTGCTCTGTGGTTTCCATCATCTTCTGTCTTCGATATCTTTCAGTGGCCACTTATTCAGCTGCACTGTTTCTGTATACCATTTCGTAACCATTCCTCGTAGCGGTGCTGAGGTCAGGGAGTCACTAGCAAAGGTTGCCACTTAAAGCGAAGCCTATGGTAGCTGCCTTAACGTCCGTAAATCGAGCACTGCGGCTGTAGGTGCGGGGCTTCCTGCTGCTTCATTGCGTGTAGTTTCCAGTGTCCAATGCTTAGGACTCGATTTGGCAAGTGATTTGCCGTCAACTGATGACACTTGCTGTTCCAACTACGGTCTCGGCTCCAGATCATCGTTCACGAGCCCTCGATCTTCTGCAGCGGACACAATTTGTGAATGTATATTTAGCGTCACGTATGCCGCACGTGGCACAGACGCTTCCTGTTCCACCATCCATGGCGCGTTGAATGCTGGCGTCATATGTTTACCAGAACTCACCGTTCAAGATAAGGTACGAGACACCCTCCCTCCCGAGGTGCAGGGGCGGTTTTGGTCTGTATGGTGTCCCTAGCAGAGCATAGCCCTCTTCGTAAACTCAAAATGGAGCTGTGGAGCCGATGTCATACTTGCCTGCCGCTGGAGGTCGTTGCACAACACTCTCTCTCAGCACCTATCCAACTTTTGGACGTCCCGCCGAACTTCTTTTATTTCCGCCAATTTTTCTTCCAACACAGCTACGTCCAAATCGAGATACTTTCAAGACATGTCACGTCTGTGAAGGCGATCTACGGCATTCGTCGGTGCACAGGTCCTCGAATGTGGTTTATGGAAAGCACCGCCAAGTGGCTGGCGTGCCGTCTTGTGACCTTTGTGCTACCCTTATCTTGCCACTGATGCCCAATCTGCATGGTATTTTACGGTCAATGGGAAGCAAGTATTCCAATCACGCCTTCAGGGTATTCACTTTGCAGACAGCCCGTTTTGTGTCGCTTGTGATGTTTTGGACGTGGACGAGCACCACCTAGCGTGGGGCTCCTTTCTTGGTGCGACAGATGATAACCCGTATGACTCCTCTTCACATACCCTTTCACCTGCTTCTCTTTCCGGACATGTAGTAGTTCCCGCCATCGAAGACGAGCTCCGTCAAGTGGATCTGTGGACACAGAGTTCACCATCTGTCTGCTGCAGGCGAGAAAAATGTCCTGGATTTGTGGTACTTTCTTAATCAGCGCCATTGTGTAGTTGCCCGCAAACACCGACAACTTTTCTCTAATTTCCTTTGTAGTGTCCTTGGGCGTTACTGCAATGAGAAGCTGATCCACACCTTATCCACTATTAACACAGATTATTCTCTTGTCGTCAGAATGTTCTTCTCCGAAAAACTATGCGTTGAAAGTATCACAGAGTCTGGTAACTTGCAGCTCCCTCCTTCTAGTGACGCTGGTTTCCTGATATTCTCACTGACGTTACTGATTTCAAAGAAAATACAAAATAAATAAATAAATACATAAATAATTGATGTTCTTTGTACCTCTGCTCCACGTTCCCTACAGTTCCCTTGGTTCCTGACAAAGGGAGACGGTGTCCAGCCTCGAGTTGCGACCCCTGCTCACTTTGTCCCCAATCCTCCCTTTGTGCGTCATGAAAGTTCCTTTATAAAGGCGGAAGAACAGTAGCGATCAGCGACATGAAGATGCACAAGGCAATAGTAAACCGTTGCATTAAAGACACGTAATGATTATCCACAGAAAATGTGGCCTCCAAAGAACATGTGGCCTGTAACTGAGAAAACGTCGAAGTGTCGGCATGATCTCTCCACTGGCAAAAGATTCCGGACTAGTCCCCATTCAACAACAACGAAACGGTAACGTTCCACGACTCGGGAAGTGGAATGGCAGGGGTTTTAATGTGGTAGTGAAGGTATAAAATCTGAAAATGGAAATAATGGGTCTTAATCTGAATATAGCGGGAGTCACTGAAGTGAAATGGGAAGAAGGCAAGGATATCTGATGAGACCACTGTACGGTAAAATCAACAGCAGTAAAAAATAGTATAACGAAAGTAGAATTCGTTATGAATAGGATGAAAGGACAGGGAGTGTGTTAGTGTGAAGAGATCAGTAATAAGGCTATTTTCATCAGAATTTACAGCAAACCAATACCAACAACGACAGTTCATGTAAACATGCCGATGCCTGAAGGCGAAGATAAAGAGTCAAACATAGAGTATGGGGATATTCCACTGGTAATTCGGTACATAAAGGAAGATAAAAATCTGATAGTCATGGGGATTGAAATGCGGTTGACGATGAAGGAGTAGAAGAAAGGTTTACGGGAGAATATGGGCTTGACAGCATGAATGATAGACGAGAAAGACTGAGTTCTGCAATGAATTACACCTGGGAATAGCGAACACACTGTTCAAGAATGACAAGACGAGGAGATATACTTGGAAAAGGCCGGGAGTCACGGGAAGATTTCACTTAGATAACATCGTGGTCAGGCAGAGATTCCGAAATCAGATACTGGACTGTAAGCCGTACGCTGGATTAGTTGTACGCTCAGATCACAATTTACTAACTATGAAGAGCAGGCTGAAGTTCACAGAGACTAATTGGCAAGAATAATTGCGCAAAGAAGTGGGATACGGCAGCAGTAATGAATGAGGACATACATTTGAAGTTCTTCGAGGCTATAGATACTGCGATAAGGAATAGCTCAGTAGACAAAACAGTTGACGAGGAACAGACGTCTCTAAAAAGGGCAATCGTTGAAGTTGCAAAGAGAAACGTAGATATAAAGAAGTAACTGTGAAGAATCCATGGGTAACAGAGGAAATATCCAGTTGATAGATGAAAGAAGGAAGTACAGTGTTACGGTGAAAAGTCAAGCCCCGGCACGCCAGTCGAGAACGACAGGGAAAAGAAGACTGTGAGAAGAAGTCAGTCAACCGGACGCTTATCAAATCTCCCTCCAGGACGACAACGCGACAGCAACAGTCCATATGTTAATAGGACATAAACGCCGCAGCCGACTGGTGACGGCCCCGATTCAATAGCAGCGTGCAAGATTAGCGACTTGAATAGCAACGTCAACCCTAGTCTCTTCGTTTCTACTGTGTATGTAGCACAGACTTGGGATTGTCTATACTGGAAAAGATTGATTATTATGAATGTCGCCCTTTGGTTGCAACACATCTGTGTAACTATCAAAGTTAAGTATTGTAATTTTCTTATCGTAATACAACTCATTAATTCGACTTGTTTCATTATTTGTTTAGCGAATCGAGTATGCGGAGTTCCTAGACACAATATACAGAAACGTTCTTGGAAAATCAGGAATGCATAGTTAAAAGTCACATAGGAATGAAATAAATAGGAACTGCAGGGAAGGTAAGGCGAACTGATTGCGTAAGAACGTGGACAAATTGAAAAGTGAATGAATGTCAGAAGGATTGACTCAGTACATAAGAAAGAGAAAGCAGTACCCACCAAGATAGCCAAGCGCGCTAACACACTGTTTCCTGACCTCGGGTAGGCGCGCCGGCCCCGGATCGTATCCGTATGGCGGATTAACGAGGAGGGCGAGTATGCCAGCCAGCCTGGATGTGGTTTTTAGGCGGTTTTCCACATCCCGCTAGGTGAATACTGGGCTGGTCCCCATGTTATGCCTCAGTTACACTCGTCGCAGACATTTGAAACACGTCAACACTATTTCACTATTTCACTATTTACACTAGATGCAGAAGTTGGGGTACACTGATTCCGTCCTGGGGGCTACGGGGTGGCGGCAGGAAGGGCATCCGGCCATCCCTAACACTGCCAAATCCGTTGTAACAACGCCGACCATGCGATCGCTGTGGGATAATGTAAGAGTTGCAACATAAAGAGTGCAATAAGGTGGATAACATTCTATCAGAATTTCTGAAATCATTGGGGGGAGGGGTGGCAACAAAACGACTATTCGCGTTGGTGTGTAGAAAGTAAGAGTCTGGCAAGACACCATCCACACAATTCCGAACACTGGAAGAGGTGGACAAGTACGAGAATTATCGCACAAACAGCTTAATAGCTCATGAATACGAGTCTGACAAGCATGTACACATATATGCTTGTTAACAAAAATTTTCCGAAGGTATGTAAATAAATCCTTATGGACGTCTTATAAGTAATATCCGGATTTGTACTCTGTGATTACTTCTGCTCGTAACGGCTTTACTTTTGGTACATTGTAGATGCGATAATGGCAGCAAGATTCTGTCGAATCTGGTCATTGTGAAAGAAAATGGAAATATCAAGTGATCTAGGCTGGGGAATTTCCTATTCACCAATTTATTTAGTGTCGGATTTTTCCAAATACTGCAAAAAAGAACCACAATTAATCATTGGCTACAAAATTTCAATAACGGAGAGTTTGAGTTGCAGCAAGTTGTAACAAAAGGACGGCAATACATTTAAGCTTTCCCTAAAAAGTCTTTCCCTGAAAGTAGAAAACATTGACACCTTCACACAAGCACCACTCACACACACATAACCACTGTCTCTGGTCACTGAGGCCTGACTGTGATCAACTGCGATCGATGGGAGAAGAACTCCATAGATGGTGGGCTCTGGGAGATTGGGATGGGGAGGGGAGAGACAGTAGGTTATGGGTGTGGGAGAGGGTAGTGCTGCTTGTGGGGGTGTGCAGGGACCTGGAGGGGACAGGGTAGGGCTGCTGGGTGCAGTCAGGAGGAGTAAAGGGGGAGGGAGGGGGAAACGGAATAGTGCATACGTTGGTGGAACAGAAGGCTGTATAGTGCTGGAGTGGGAGCAGGGAAGCTGATGGACGCCTTAAGGATGGGGACTAGCGAAGGCTGAGGCGGTGGAGGTTATGGAAACGTAGGATTTATTGCAGGAAGAGCTCCCACTTGCACAATTCAGAAAAGCTGGTGTTGGTAGGAAGGGTCCAGATGGCATAAGTTGCAAAGCAATAACTGAAGACAGGTGTCACTTGGCGACAGTTTACCAGTGGCAATTCATGTGGACAGACAGCTTGTTGTTCTTATGCCCATCGTAGGAACCTGGTCAATGGTTGCATCTTAGCTTGTAGATCACGTGAATGCTGTCACAGGTAGCCCAGTCTTTGAAGGGATAACTGATATCCAATACTGGACTGAAGTAGGTGGTGGCACGTGTGTTTATGTGACCGGTCTGGCACCTAGGTGTAACAGAGGAATAAGAGCCATGACACTACGGGTTGGGAGCAAGGTTGGAGTTGGTATGGGCAAAGATATTGGGTAGGTTCAATGAGTGGCAGAATACCACAGCATGGGGGGAGGGAGGAAGGTGTGTGAGACGAATAGTGTGTAGGATATTACTAATTCCAAAGCGCGACAAGAGATGGTCGTAACTCCCACAGAGAATGTATTTCAGTTGCTACAATCCTGGATGGTGCTGAGTCATGAAGGGAGTGCTCTTTTGTGGCCAGATAGTGGAAGTGTTGGTGGTGGTAGAAGGGGGTCGTTATTCCACCCCGGGTTTTCATTTTTCACTATTTGAAAAAAAAATTGCTGTACTTGCGTATCATCATGATGTCCATCTGAACTCCTTCTGACAAGGGCCTAACTATCGAGCTATACAGCATCTACGGATCTGGAATAGTCTAATGTCCATTTGCTTGTAGCGCATTTCGGAAACGACAAAACATGGCTACATAGTGAGTGATAATTTGTTTTCAGAGGGTTGCACATGCTGTGTCAGCTAATTTTAAAGAAATTAGCTGGTTCCAAGCTAATAATTCCACAAATAAATACAAGAGAACCAGAATTACCCAGCACAGCAAGGTACTGAAAGTACCTGTCTACATTTTATTGAAAAATAAACTTTTTAATAGCAGCTTGCTAAGATGTTTGTAATTTATTATTCTACAAAACTCCAAACAGTTTATTTAAAAGCTTGGAAGCGTTATTGTCGGTGTGTTAGGAAATCAATATTTTGATAGAAACAGATGCCAGAAAACGTTTTTACTTATGTGAATGTCTCGCATTATATACAAAACCGTGGACAGTATAACCATACCCTACAATTTAAGATGATTCACTTCACTGCGCAGTCAGGTAATAATACGACTGTGGTCTCATGAAATGTGTTTATTCGTCAACCTAACGCAGTCTTAGACGTACAATGAGTCGGTTTAATGTTTTACACAGGGTGTAGTGACATTTATAATTAATTTTCACGCAGTGTGGGAGGGCTACATTCTTAATTATGATGGAAACCGAATTCTTAATGCTACATAATTTCTAGCAGAATCGAATGCTGCACTCATCATCACTATACAATAATGGGAAAATGATTTTTAAAAATTCGCAGTTGGTTATAAAAATTGATTGAATTTAAAACTCAGTCTTTGCTTTTCCAAGGTAGTTAAAAAAATCCCACATAAAACAGAACTGGACTACAAGAAGAAACACTATTTACAGCAGGATCATAATTCACTCCTTGTGTACTGAAGCACGAAGTAATATGACATATACAGGATGGTCCATCGATAGTGACTGGGCCAAATATCTCACGAAATAAGCATCAAACGAAAAAACTACAAAGAACGAAACTCATCTATCTTGAAGAGGGAAACCAAATGTCGCTATGGTTGGCCCGCCAGATGGCGCAGACGTAGGTCAAACGGATATCC
Organism: Schistocerca gregaria; assembly: GCF_023897955.1. Taxonomy (NCBI): domain Eukaryota; kingdom Metazoa; phylum Arthropoda; class Insecta; order Orthoptera; family Acrididae; genus Schistocerca; species Schistocerca gregaria. The sequence continues at coordinate 85,309,320 of NC_064923.1, forward strand.
ACTGCCTTTTAAAAAAATAGGAACCCCCTTTTTTATTACATATTCGTGTAGTACGTAAAGAAATATGAATGTTTTAGTTCGACCACTTGTTTTTGCTTTGTGATAGATGGCACTGTAATAATCACAAATGTACGTGGTATCACGTAACATTCCCCCAGTGCGGACGGTATCTGCTTCGTGATACATCACCCGTGTTAAAATGGACCGTTTATCAACTGAGGAAAAGGTCGATAAGGCGTTGATGAATGGGTATTGTGATCAAAATGCCAACAGGCGTGTGCTATGTATGCTTCTCGGTATCCTGGAAGACATCACACAAGTGTCCGGACCGTTTGCCGGTTAGTTACGTTATTGAAGGATATAGGAAGTGTTCAGTTACACGTGAAACGTCATCCACGACCTGCAACAAATGATGATGCCCAAGAAGGTGTTTTAGCTACTGTCGCAGCTTATCCGAACGTCAGTAGCAAACAAATTGCTCGAGAATCTGGAATCTCAGAAACGTCGGTGTTGTGAATGCTACATCAACATCGATTGCACTCATACCATATTTCTATGCACCAGGAATTTCACTGCATGACAGAATGGCGATGCACTTCCAACATGATGGATGTCCGGCACATAGCTCGCGTGCGGTTGAAGCGGTATTGAATAGCATATTTCATGACAGGTGGATTGGTCGTCGAAGCACCATACCATGGCCCGCACGTTCACCGGATCTGACGTCCCCGGATTTCTTCCTGCTGGGAAAGGTGAAGAATATTTGCTATCGTGATCCACCGACAACGCCTGATGACATGCGTCAGAGCATTGTCAATGCATGTGCGGATATTACGGAAAATTACACGTATTGCCAAATGCATTGAGGTTGACGAATATCATTCTGAATATTTATTGCATTAATGTGGTATTTACAGGTAATCACTCTGTAAGAGCGTGCGTTGTCAGAAATGATAAGTTCACAAAGGTACATGTATCACATTGGAGCAACCGAAATAATATGTTCAAAAGTACATAGGTTCTGTATTTTAATTTTAAAATCCTACCTGTTACCAACTGCTCGTCTAAAATTGTGAGGCATATGTTTGTGACTACTACATCTATCACAAAGCGAAGAAAGTGGTCGTATTAAAACATTCATATTTCTGTACGTACCTCACGAATATGTTATAAAAAATGGGAGTTCCTCTTAAAAAAAAAGCTGTTTATATCCGTTTGATCTATGGCAGCGCCATCTAGTTGGTCAACCATAGCGCCATCTGGTTTCCCCCTTCAACCTAGACAAGTTTCATTCTTTGTAGTTTTTTCGTTTTTACGCTTATTTCGTGAGATATTTGGCCTGGTCACGATTAATGGACCATCATGTGTACTGTCACAATTACGTCATTACGGCATTATAGGCACTTACCCATTCATACGATACTGCGATTTAAAACAGAAAAACAAAATTTCTTTAACTGCTACTAAGAGCAATCAGTTTTTATGCAACGTGCAGATATTTTTAGGTAAACTGCTATTTAATTCGTAACTAGTAAGGACTCCACAAAAGTAAAGTTATAGTACGCCTAATTAAACTATCACTAATTTTACCGTTACCAACTGGATTCCTACCAGCAGTTGAGTCATACCTGTGGCACAAAAAAAAAAGGCTGAATTATCTGCAGCATCAGCTTTTCTGCAAATCTGAAAAACTGTCATTCCATTATCTATAGACATGTATTTATGAAGTGTAAAACTACTGGCCAATGGCAATGTTAATTCGACATATATGTATTAGTCGATCTGCATTTATAACGTGCCTTGCTACGTTGTTTTGTTTGCAGAGTAATCATGGAGAAGTACGATAACTGGAGACGTTTTGCTAACTTAATTTTGAATCTGCTAGGACGTGGAAATGTATGGAATAAAACGACGCTTTTGCTTTTATTATGAAATATTACGAATAAAGATGAGTAATAAGGAAGAAACAAGTTAAAAATTCACAAGGGTGAGGGTGAATCCAGTGCCCTTCTCATTTCAGTTACACCTTCTGCAGTTTCGGGAGCACACGTTATGGAAATGGAATCAGACTGAGACGACTGCGACGAGCCTGCACACAGTCGAAAACGACATTTCTTCTGTCGCAGCAGGTCACTCCGTCTTCTTATCCCGGCGCGTGCTGTTGCATAGTCGCTCGTGCCCATTCCGAACCATTTTTCACTTGATCGTAATACGAGTACTAAGATCTTAAGACTGGCGAACTGTTGTTACATTGTCGCAGAAGAAGCTGATTAGCACCGTGGTGTATTGGTTATGATACTTAACTATTACATGGAGGGTCGTGTGTTCAAAACTCACCTGGACTGTACAATTTTAATTTCCATAAACGGTTCGAGTACATTCTAGAAGTATCCACAAACGTCAAGTATATGTAAAACCTACAGGAAGATGTACCATTCGTGTGGGTATAATTGACTGTGCACAGCCCTTCGCATTCATCGTCTTACAAGAGAGTAGTCATGACGTCATTTTCACAGCCCTTCGAATTCGTCTTACAAGACAGTAGTCATGACGTCATTTCCGGATGGGTCTTTGTGAAAGCTTCTCAGGCAATTACAGACTGTGGTCACTCGAAGATTATACTAGACTTGATGAGATATTGTTGACAGCAAGATGCGCATCCTAATGTGTGGGAACTGCGTGCGCTGGATGAAGTGATCATTCCTGCAATAAGCGCTGGTAAGGTCATACCATGCATTCGCCCATTGATCTTGTAGTGGAATGTAAGAGAAGCATACCACTGAAGAATAACTTGGTCATCCCAGCCTCTGTCGTCTCATTTAAGAAGGGATACGGTGAATTGTGGGTAGTTAACTGTCGCAGAGAACCACAGATCCTTCCAAGACGCATGTGAGTAGCAAACTCTCACCTGTAAATTGCAGAACAGCTGAGTGTTATAGAAACCTCCCATGCTTAGTCTGTGGGTGAAATGAGCGCTACCACATAGGACAGAGGGCATCGAAAAATTTCAAAGAAGGGTAGCACGTTATGTATTATCGCGAAATATGGGAGACAGTGTCTCAGAAATGATAAAAGATTTGGGCTGGAAATCATTAATAGGAAGGCGGTTTTCGTTGGGACGGAATCTTCTCACGAAATTTCGGTCACCAACTTTCTCCTTCGAATACGAAAATATTTTGTTGACGCCGACCTACATAGAGAGAAACGATCACCACGATAAAATAAGGGAAATCAGAGCTTTTACGGAAAGATGTAGGTGCTCGTTCTTTCCGCTCGCTATACGAGATTGGAATAATAGAGAATTGTGAAGGTGGTTCGATGAACCCTCTGCCAGGCACATAAATGTGATTTGCAGAGTATCCATGAAGATGTAGATGTAGATGTATCGTAGATCCGGGGCTGGTGTTTATGATGTAAGCTGGGATTCCTATCTTCAGTTGCACGAAATATTTCCAAGGCCAGTTTTGTACTGCTCTGGCCCGTGTAATTACAGTGGAAGTAACAACGTGCGTGCAGCCAAACGGCAGCCATGCTCACAGCGACACGGATCTACGCCTTCATTTTGAACCCACGCCTGTAGAAATTCGTACGGCGGTATCTGACAGGCACAGTTATTTTGCTGGCCATGAATAACTGTAGCAGCTACAAATGGCAGCCACTACTCACTGCTGCGATTAAGAGCAAAAGAAATATTTCACAAAAGCACCGGCCTGACGGCTGGACAAGAATCGCCCGCACCGGACCGCGGTGCTCAGCAGTAGCGGCTGAATGAAGCGACCACCACGCCGGACGATAGCGTCTCTAATCACCGCCGCACGACCGGAATAGCAGCAGCTGCGGAATGGACGGCTCCACAGCATGCAGCCCGCCTGTCACACGTTCCCTCAGTTTCGCTCAGCTGGAAACTCGTAATGGATGTTGTAGCGCTACGGCAACACGCTGCGCTATTAATCGGAAGGCATCCAAGTCGCGTTGCACTGTGTTGTTCCGTATAGGTTTATTGTCTCCTTAAACCACTCCATTCAAATGATACTTGTATAAAGCACCAAATATTATATTACCTTTTCATTGTGTATATCATGTTTATTTTCTGACGCAACCACGTTTCTATTCTCACCAATAGCCCACTGGCCCAGTACTGCACTTTAAAACACCGAACGCCCATATATAAAACAGATTTCAAACGTCTGCTTGCCTTACAAATGAGTTTATGCGTTAAAACCTTGATGATTGGAGACGCAAAATTATAATCAGCTCGTTTTATCAATTTCATAATATTCAACCACAGCCGAATGAAAGAATTAAAAACAATGTTTATGACGTCATATATCCTGAACCATGTGTTTTATAGTTTTGCAGGTACATTCAGTGGTATACATCCGAAAAAAGGGTGTACCGGATACAAGAGCTTCTTCATCCGTCATGGTCTAGGCTATTACCCCGTTTTGTCTTCCAAACATCAAGCCACCTTTTAGTAGGTCTTCTGACGGATCTTCTATGAAAAGGTCTCAAATTTAAGGCTTATTTTGGTAGTTTTGAAAACCCCTCCGTCTACAGGCGACAAGTGACCCATCGGGACCATCCGACCGCCGTGTCATCCTCAAGGGAGGATGCGGATAGGAGGGGCATGGGGTCAGCACACCGCCCTCCCGGCTGTTAGGATGGTATTTTTGACCGAAGACGCTACTATTCGGTCGAGTAGCTCCTGAATTGGCATCACGAGGCTAAGTGCACCCCAAAAAATGGCAACAACGCATCGCGACCTCTATGGTCACCCATCCAAGTGCCGGCCACCCCCGACAGCGCTTAACTTCGGTGATCTCACGGGAACCAATGGATCCACTGCGGCAAGGCCGTTGCCTCGGTAGTCTTGAATGTATCTCTATTTGTAGATTTTCGATCAGACTTCGTCTTCTCATTTGTAGCGTGTAACCCAGACTGTGCTCTTACGCCTTCGTTTCTTAGTCCATATAATCTTATGCAGCCCTACACTCGGAAATTTAATTTCTGCAGCTTGGATGTTACACACATGCTTCTCGTTAGCTGTCCAAGTTTCACTTCAAGGCATCAGCGCAGGGACAGCCATTACTTTACAAAACCTCATTTTTATGTCTTTACTCAGGTTATTTCTCATTGTTCTGTTGAATTTTTCGTGTATTTTTTAAGTTTACAATTAAGGATCTTTTTGGAATGACTATTTAACAGACTCCAATACTTCTTCTGTGAGGGTATATGTAAGCATTAAGGCATTTATCTGACTGTGGAGACATTTATACGCTTGACTGCCCAACTTGTCTTTTACAAATTAGCTCCTAAAACTGTGAGGTGTTGGCTTATTTGTGGCTCTCCCTCCATTTTAATGCCCCATTCATACACAATAAATCAGAATTTATTCGGCTTCACTTTTTGTTCGTACTTTATACAAGCTGATTTTTGTGTCGTTTCTCGCGTTCTTCCTCATTGTTCTATTGATTGCTCCCTGTATCATTTGTATCAGTTTTTTGTCAATGTAGATTCTGGCAACTCGTTACACTTCCCAGGTAATAGAAGTGACTAACCTGTTCAGTGATTTCTTTTCCAATTACGATCTTAGTCATCAGCACTTTTGTCCCTTTGAAAGCCATCAGTTCTGTTCTTGGTATAGATGTTTCTATATTATATTTCTTACAAATTTGGCGAGGTCTATAGGTGATCTTTGTAGCAAAATTTCGCTATCGTTTACAATTGCAAGGTCGTCTGCAGCAAAATTTAAGTACTATTAAAATACTTCATCTGATAATCTCAAGTTCTGATCCTTATTTTGTTCCCATGTGTCAGCCATACGAGTATCATCAGCCTGCCTAGTAAAAAGGTGTAAGTTGTAAGTAGGCGGCTACACTCTTGGCGGAGCCTTTGGTTGGTAGGTGTGTCTTCCGATATAGCATGTGAAGTACCTTTGTACTTTGCACCTTTACATAGACTTTCTATCACCTTTGTTATATGACGAGGATTTCATTCCCTGTCTAATGTGTTCCATAAGGTTTTCCTATCTACATGATCGGAGACATGTTTTTTTACTGTAAAACTTACATTGTTTCTATATGATTTTTTAAAATCCTTGGGATTGCCACCTTCCTGTGCTGAGAGGTTTCCGTGTTCCTGTGCACCTGATAGCTGTGCTGGTGGGGGTTAAACTCCTGGCAGCACCATCCAAGGTAGATTGGTGTAAAGATTGAGACAAGGAGAAGAGCAGTCCATTGCGATTCGCTTGAAGGCTTCAGATTATACGGCACCGAAGCGGGATCAGAAATTGGTGACGAAGGGATCTCAGATGCGGTAAAGTAGATCTTCCCTGGGGATACAACGCCGAAGAAAAATTTAGCAGGTGCTGCCTCACAGTAAGGTGATTGGCTTATCAAATGATACAAAAAGTAAACCTTCATCAAAAATTACTGGAAAATCGTGAGTCCTAAATGTAGTAGCCCCATCACACGTGTAGCCTGGCTACAAGATGGCATCCCGTAACGAGCACAGTAATCTGCATAAAAAGTTCTCGGTTTACTTGCCACGTCAAATGTGAATAAAATCCCGAGCTTTCGATGACTACCTCCGTCATCTTCGTCAGGGGTAAAACTGGCGAAGATGACGGAGATAGTCATCGAAAGCTCGGGATTTCATCCATATTTGAGGCGGCAAGTAAACAGAGAACTTTCTATGCAAAGACTCCGTCACGGAAAGACTTCGTAGTCAGGACTTTAATTTACTCATAATGTTAGGAAACCAGCCGGACGGATTAAATAATAGTAAATAAGTAATAAATTAAAAGTTCATGTGTGAAGTTGAAGTTGTACAACACGAGAAGTTAAAATGTAATAAGCGAAAAACTTATTTTCTGTCGTTGACTTGTGGGGTTTCTCAAAATCTGCAAATCAAATATTAAATTTGTTGGAAGTCGTTAAGTCCTAGCAGTACTGAATTAATACTTTCTGAGTAATTTGTGCACTGTAAGTTACACTGCCTCGAGACATTCACAGTTTCTAATTTTTATACTATAAACTCAATATAGCTCAAAGAAAATGTAATTACATAAAATCAATGGACAATTTTTGTTGCTCCTGGTAGAAAGGCATCCTGTATCTTGTACTTTTGCCCATTTAACCGCTCTTTAATATTAATAGGACACATTTCAGCTGAACTAAACGATTATATTCAGTGTCATAGAGTTGTTGATGAAGCTGCAGTATCACATAAGAATATGTCCTGATAGACCCGACAGAATATATAACAGTGACTAGAGCTCTCTTACAAACGTTACTGACTTGTTAACAAAACTGTACTATTTAATGTTTGTTAAAATATGCAATACTACCATCTGTAACATAACAAAGTTGCAAAACTTTTTTATAGTTTATAGGAATTACCACAGAAGATATATATCGATGTCACAAAACAAATAAAGTGACATAAATTGTGGAATATTTACTTCAAATGCTCTACATCTACAACTACATCTACATCTACATCTACATCCATACTCCGCAAGCTACCTGACGGTGTGTGGCGGAGGGTACCCTGAGTACCTCTATTCCACTCTCGTATTGTTCGTGGTAAGAAGGATTGTCGGTATGCTTCTGTGTGGGCTCTAATCTCACTGATTTTATCCTCATGGTCCCTTCGCGAGATATACGTAGGAGGGAGTAATATACTGCTTGACTCTTCGGTGAAGGTATGTTCTCGAAACTTCAACAAAAGCCCGTACCGAGATACTGAGCGTCTCTACTGCAGAGTCTTCCACTGGAGTTTATCTATCATCTCCGTAACGCTTTCGCGATAACTAAATGATCCTGTAACGAAGCGCGCTGCTCTCCGTTGAATCTTCTCTATCTCTTCTATCAACCCTATCTGGTACGGATCCCACACTGCTGAGCAGTATTCAAGCAGTGGGCGAACAAGCGTACTCTAACCTACTTCCTTTGTTTTCGGATTGCATTTCCTTAGGATTCTTCCAATGAATCTCAGCCTGGCATCTGCTTTACCGACGATCAACTTTATATGATCATTCCATTTTAAATCACTCCTAATTCGTACTCCCAGATAATTTATGGAATTAACTGCTTCCAGTTGCTGACCTGCTATTTTGTACCTAAATGGTAAGGGATCTATTTTTCTATTTATTCGCAGAACATTACACTTGTCTACATTGAGATTCAATTGCTATTCCCTGCACCTTGCGTCAATTCGCTGCAGATCCTCCTGCATTTCAGTAGAATTTTCCATTGTTACAACCTCTCGATACACCACAGCATCATCTCCCAAAAGCCTCAGTGAACTTCCGATGTCATCCACCAGGTCATTTATGTATATTGTGAATAGCAACGGTCCTATGACACTCCCCTGCGGCACACCTGAAATCACTCTTATTTCGGAAGACCTTTCTCCATGGAGAAAACACATGCTGCGTTATGTTATCTAGGAACTCTTCAATCCAATCACACAATTCGTCTGATAGTCCATATGCTCTTACTTTGTTCATTAAACGACTGTGGGGAACTGTATCGAACGCCTTGCGGAAGTCAAGAAACACGTCATCTACCTGTGAACCCGTGTCTATGGCCCTCTGAGTCTCGTAGACGAATAGCGCGAGCTGGGTTTCACACCACATTCTTTTTCGAAACCCATGCTGATTCCTACAGAGTAGAATTCTAGTCTCCAGAAAAGTAATTATACTCGAACATAATACGTGTTCCAAAATTCTACAACTGATCGACTATAGAGATATAGGTCTATAGTTCTGCACATCTATTCGATGTCCCTTCTTGAAAACGGGGATGACCTGTGCCCTTTTACAATCCTTTGGAACGCTACGCTCTTCTCGAGACCTACGGCTCACCGCTGCAAGAAGGGGGGCAAGTTCCTCCGCGTACTCTGTGTAAAATCGAACTGGTATCCCATCAGGTCCAGTGGCCTTTCCTATTTTGAGCGATTTTAATTGTTTCTCTATCCCTCTGTCGTCTATTTCGATATCTACCATTTTGTCATCTGTGCGACAATGTAGAGAAGGATCTACAGTGCAGTCTTCATCTGTGAAACAGTTTTGGAAAAAGACATTAAGTAATCGGCCTTTAGTCTGTCATCCTCTGTTTCAGTTTGTTTTGATCCACCTACCGCTTTGACATAAGACCAAAATTTCTTAGGATTTTCTGCCAAATCAGTACATACAACTTTACTTCCGAATTCACTGAACGCCTCTCGCATAGCCCTTCTCACACTACATTTCGCTTCGCGTAATTTTTGTTTGTCTGCAAGGCTTTGGCTATGTCTATGTTTGCTGTGAAGTTCCCTTTGCTTCCAAAGCAGTTTTCTAACTCGGTTGTTGTACCACGGTGGCTCTTTTCCATCTCTTACGATCTTCCTTGGCACATACTCATCTAACGCATATTGTACGATGGTTTTGAACTTTGCCCACTGATCCTCAACACTATCTGTATTTGAGACAAAACTTTTGTGTTGAGCCGTCAGGTACTCTGTAATCTCCTTTTTGTCACTTTTGCTAAACAGAAAAATCTTCCTACCTTTTTTAATGTTTCTATTTACGGCTGAAATTATCGATGAAGTAACCGCTTTATGATCGCTGATTCCCTGTTCTGCATTAACTGTTTCAAATAGTTCGGGTTTGTTTGTCACCAGAAGGTCTAATATGTTATCGCCATGAGTCGGTTCTCTATTTAACTGCTCAAGATAGTTTTCAGATAAAGCACTTAAAAAAATTTAACTGGATTCTTTGTCCCTGCCACCCGTTATGAACGTTTGAGTCTCCCAGTCTATATCCGGCAAATTAAAATCTCCAGCCAGAACTATAACATGGTGGGTAAATCTACTCGAAATATTTTCCAAATTATCCTTCAGGTGCTCAGCCACAACAGCTGCTGAGCCCGGGGGCCTATAGAGACATCCAATTACCATGTCTGAGCCTGCTTTAACCATGATCTTCACCCAAATCATTTCACATTTCGGATCTCCGTCAATTTCCTTCGATACTAATGCACTTATCGCTATAAACCCACCTCCCCCTTCACTGTCCATCATGTCTCTGCGGTATACATTGCAATCTGAGTTTAGGATTTCATTACTGTTTACGTCTGGTTTCAGCCAACTTTCTGTCTTTAGTACTATATGGGCGTTGTGACCGTTTATTAATGTGAGCAGTTCTGGGACCTTCCAATAGACGCTCCTGCAGTTTACTATTAGCACATTAATATTGTTATTACCTGTTGCATTTTGCCTACTCCTACCTTGCCGCGTCCGGGAGGCGTCTTGTCGGGCCTAGGGAGGGAATTCTCTAACGTAAAGACCCCCATGTGCACTCCACACGTACTCCGCTACCCTTGTAGCCGCTTCCGGCGTGTAGTGCACGCCTGACCTATTTAGGGGGACCCTACATTTCTCCACCCGATAGCGGAGGTCGAGAAATTTGCACCCCAGATGTCTGCAGTATCGGCTGAGCCTCTGGTTTAAGCCTTCCACTCGGCTCCAAACCAGAGGACCGCGATAGGTTCTGGGAACGATACTACAAATAGTTAGCTCTGATTCCACCCCGCGAGCGAGGCTTTCCGTCTTCACCAACTCCGCCAACCGCCTGTACTAACTGAGGATGACCTCTGAACCCAGACGGTAGGAGTCATTGGTGCCGACATGAGCAACAATTTGCAGTCGGGTGCACCCAGTGCTCTCTATCGCCGCCGGTAGGGCCTCCTCCACATCTCGGATGAGACCCCCCGGCAAGCAGACAGAGTGAACACTGGCCTTCTTCCCCGACCTTTCCGCTATTTCGCTAAGGGGCTCCATCACCAACCTAACGTTGGAGCTTCCAATAACTAATAAACCCCTCCCCCCCTGTGCCTGCTCGGACCTTGCTGAAGGAGCAGCTACATGTCCACTCACAGGCAGACTCATTTGTTTACGCGTGTTTTTCCGTGCCATTTTTACAGAGAACTCTTCTAAACACTTTCGGTAGCTTATACAAAATTTTCAGTGAAGTTTTTTTGAGTGGTCGGCGACGTTCGAATTAAGAGTAACAATTTCAGCCATTCTACTTACTGAACCAAGAAAGTGGAGGGGCCGAACGGGGTGCCGAGCGGTTCTAGGCGCTACAGTCTGGAGTCACGTGGCCACTACGGTCGCAGGTTCGAATCCTGCCACGGGCGTGGATGTGTGTGATGTCCTTAGGTAAGTTAGGTTTAAGTAGTTCAAAGATCTAGGGGACTGACGACCTTAGCAGTTAAGTCCTATAGTGCTCAGATCCATTTGTTTGAAAGTGCAGGGTTTATCTTCCAGTAGGCAAGGTCATTAAACATAAAGGGCAATTTTAGGTTTGGGACACATATGGAAGGAAATCAGCTGTACTCTTTTCAATTGAAGTGTCTGGGCATTTGACTTAAGCGACGTAGGAAAAAAATATAAAACTTAGATCTGAACGGACAGAGTGGTATTTTAACCGTCGCCTGCCCATATGCGGAGTCCAATATCTTATCACTTGTGTCTCATACTTCCTAAGAGACTAATTTGAAAGAGTGATTGCTATGATCATAGACTAGACGTAAGTTATACGATATGAAGGGAATCATTTGCAGGCAGTCCGTTATCTCTCACAAAGCAGACTAATTTTCTCTCCGTACATGATGTTAGCAATTATACGCCTGACGCGGCAGCCTAGTACTTCATGCATTACAATTATTGCAAGTTCTCATATCTTCAGAAATCCATCCCTTAGCCATAAAACAGCTAAATCCAGAATATTCCATCATTACACCAAAAAAATTACACATACCTCGCTGCTCATGGGATAGTTGGTTGGTTGATTTGGGGCAGGGGATCAAACAACGTGGTCATCGGTCCCTTTCAAAGGAACCATCCCGGCATTTTCCGGGAGCTATTTAGGAAAATCACGGAAAAGCTAAAGCTGGGTGGACTTACGCAGAGTTGAATCGACGTCCTCCAGAGTGCGAGTCCAGTGTGTTAAGCACTGTGCCACCTCGCTCGGTTAAGGGATCGATCAGTATAATTATTATCATTTTAATGGTATGCGGTTTCTATAAAAACAATAACAATGTCCTTCTTCGTTCTTAGTTCTACTGGTCAATATTTCTTGTCTTCTGGTATTGATTTGGGATGCTTTCATTCTTAGTTTGGTTCTGATAGTTGTCTGTCTTATTTTTTCAACTTGCAATTAGGGGTCATGTTGAAATGACCGTTTAACAGATTCAAATACTTCTTCAGTGGGTATCTACATAAGCATCAATGGATTTCAGCATGAAACTTTCACTCTGCAGAGGCGTGTGTGCTGATATGAAACATCCTGGAAGATTAAAACTGTTCGCGGCCCGAGACTCGAACTCGAGACCTTTGCTTTTCAGGAGAAGTGCTCTACGAAATACGCTATCCAAGCATGACTCAGAACACGTCCTCAGACCTTTACTTCCGCCAGTGCCTCGTCTCCTACCTTCCAAACTTCACAGAAGCTCTCCTTCAAAAGTTGCAGAACAAGCAATTCTGGACGAAAGAATATTGCGGAGACACGGCTTTGTCACAGCCTGGGGGATGTTTCCAGAATGAAATTTTCCCTCCGCGACGGAGTGTGTGCTGATATGAAATTTCCTAGCAGATTAAAACTGTGTGCTGGACCGAGACTCTAACTCGTGGCCTTTGCCTTTCATGGGCAAGTGCTCTACGAACTGAGCTCCCAATCAGATTCAACGCACACTCCGATGCAGAGCGAAAATTTTATTCTGGGAACACCCCCAAGCTGGGGGAATCCATATCTCCTAAATATTCTTTTTCCCATAAGTACTAGTCTGCAACTTTCGTAGGGGAGCTTCTCTAAAGTTTGGATGGTAGGAGGCGAGGTACTGACGGAAGTAAAGCTGTGAGGACGGGGCGTCAGCCGTGATTGGGTATCTCGAACGGTAGAGCACTTGGCAGCGAAAGCCAAAGGTCCCGAGTTTGATTCTCTGTCCGGCACACAGTTTTAAGCTAACAGGAAGTTTAGTCAATGGATTTACCTGTTTGTGGACACATTTACATACTTGACAGCCCATCTCATTTTTTATAGATTAGCTCCTAAACTTGTGTGGTTGTGGTGCTCCCTTTCATTTTAGTTCCCGATTGACGTACAATAAATTGGAATTTATGTGGCTTCATTTTATTTTCACTTTCAATCCTTTTTCTCTGCCAATAAATGAGTGGCTACGAGCTTCATATGTAACGATTCTTCAGTTCATTTCATTTCATTTTATGTTTCAGTTTTGATTCCGAGAGCGCGTGTGATGTTCTGGGGAGTAGATTTATGGCCAAAATTCGGTTCACTCGAATGTTTTGTGCGGCAAAACTTTATGAGTTGCCGTCTGACAGCATGGTTCCACACGGGAATGCACTTGGAGGCTTCAGTAACTGCGTGTGCAAACAGAAAGCTCACCGGCAGTGTTGGCTTCCCTTAGATGCAACACAGAGGAAATTCAGGAGGAACAGCACTAGGACACTACCTTTAACTCTCAGTGTCGCTGCTGAAGGAGCGGGTGTCAGATAATAATCAAGCAGCTGGTAGAGCTTTCAGACCTGACAGCATCTTCTCCAGATTCGTCAGATCAGGTAAGCTATCAGAAGTACATGTACCCCGTATTTGTCCAAATTCTTGTGGGATATCGAGGTGGGGGGGGGGGCGTAGGGACCAAACATCAAGGTCATCGGTCCCATCGGATTAGGGAGGGATGGAAAGGATAGAGAAGGAAGTTGGCCCTGCTCTTTTGAAGGAACGATCTTGTCATTTGCCTGAAGAGATTTAGGGAAATCACGGGAAACCTAAATGAGGATGGCCGGAGGCGGGAGATGGAGGGGGCTTTCCGCACTACGCAAGGCTGAGTGCGATTGGTTCCTTTCTGCTGGTCACGCCATGGGGATCTTAAGGCTTCCCGGAAATTATTTTGATTGGGACCTATGTCTCGTGGCTGCTCAATGGTTGGGGGGGGGGGGGGGGGGGGGGAAGGGGGATGCGAATAAGCGCACTGATCCGAGGCTAGGTGGAGAGTCACAGGCCTGAATTATATCTGTGCACGGTTACGTATTGAGAGAGGATGGACTCATGGTTCAGATACCGTCATCTAGTCTGTGTTTGATGTTAGGAGAGGAGATAGTTGTTATCCAAACTGGCTTCTAAAGATTTTACACTTGTCTACAGATTTTACACTTGTGAAAAATCTATCAGTGTGTACACAATGCTGGTTGTCTCTAGGAACACTTTCTGTTATCATCTTAACAACTGCTGCACCGAGACCATATTTTTTATATCTTATAAAGAACAATTGCTAATTATGAGGAACTCTAGTTCAGTAAGCTGTAGCCTGTCATGATTAAAGCCAAACGTTTCCCATTTGTACTCACTGATACGCAGACGTATTAGGCTATCGATGGATGATGACGGCACACTACGGTGCCATTAAATTTGCAGCCATTACTGGCGAAACAGGCGAGGGCGTGAGTTGCAGGCGCAATGCGCCTTCTGCTGCCATAACCAACGATTCAACCGTAGTAGAACTGTGTCACGTGAAGCACCGAATTCACATCATAAGGAAGAGAGATAGGATTCAAAATAGATGAAAAACTAAAAACTTTACCCGAACTAGCAATGAAGGCTAATTTACCCCCCACCCTGCTGCCGCGACATCCTCAGTCTACAGGCCACTACTTATCAATCAAGTAGCTCCTCAGTTTGCCTCACGCGGGCTGAGTGCAGTGTGTTGGGCAACAGCGCTCGTCAGACCAGATGGTCACCCATCCAAGAGCTGGCCGAGCCCGATAGCGGTGATCTAACGGGAAGCGATGGTACCACAGAGACAAAGCTGTTAGCTGCGAGTCAGAAAACGGGGTCTAAATTAAGTCATGTTGGCAAAGTAGGGAACAGAACACAGGCAAATTCGTTTCCTTATTCCTTTAAAAATAAGTGTTAACTCCTTAGTTGAATTACACTTGTGTGAACACGTGCTATGGCGTTAGAAGACTTCCCTAATTCAAGTCAGGTCTGTATTCTAGTTGCTATGAATCAATATAAATGTATTTAAAAAAATTATGTAAATGAAACTTTTTATGTCTAGACGGCAATTTTCAGTATTCAATTTCACCACGATGACTAGGTTAGCCTGATTCTTACAGTCATCTTCAGATCGTTCAAATCGTAAAAAAGGCGATGGACATGCATCGAAAAACATCATTAACGGCAGTTATACAATGGAATGCTTTCGTATTGTGGGTCAATAAGACTATGACTGTCTGTAATTAAAATATCATGGCCGAGCCAGGTTGGGAACCATACTCTCGCAAGATGACGTTAATAGAGAAGGAATATTGCCAGTTGGATTAGCAAAACTTGCACCAATTGCCTGTCATTTGCTGTTATATGGCAGGCCATATACCAAGAAGAATATAGGCAACGGTAGGGGAATTGTCTGCCGTTGCACAGCCGTAAACATGCACACCAGACAGTACGTAAAAATATTAAGAAGAAAGCTATGTCGTCAATGGTCATAAAATGAGAAAGAAATACCTTACCCCTCCTTAATAACGAGTCATCCGGCATGGATTATGAAATTGTCCTATTTATAAAACATGCTCAAGTTGTCAATTTGAAGATTATAAGGAGGATAAAATGTCAATTTTCACGTATATGGTTGAACTTGTGGAATTTTATTTTTAATCTTCAACTTACGTACATACTATAAAGATGACTAATTTAGACGCCATGATGGCTCTTTCGTTTGTAAGGCAGGCTATGGAATAGCTGACACTTCTTGTACCGTGATATACACTGTTCTCAGTATAATAACTACTGTACAACTGCAAATAACGGTCACGTGATGTAATTTTTGCTAATGCAACTGACAATTTTCCTTCGTTGTTACAGCCATCTTGAGAGATTACGGTTTACAACCTACCTTGCTGATGATGATGTTTTTAATTATGTAGTGTCATAATCTTATCGACCAACAATACGAATGCATTTCATTCCATGATTATAGTTAATGATGATGTTTTTCAGTGTACATTCAGCGCTTTTTTACGATTTGAACGATCTGAAGATGGTTGCAGAAAACAACCGAAACTAGCCATCGTGCTGTAATTTCATACTGAAAACAGCCGTCTATTTACAAAAATCTTTTCACATAAAAAATTTATTTAATAAATTACGTAAAGACTGCCGTCTACTTCCTGACAGTGCCCAGCTTCACCAACGTAAATTTCTGTTTGCTTCCGTTGATTATTGATCTTGTACGTGTCCTTGTATCAAGGCATTTCAGATGCGTCACACTTGTCGTGACCCTAATATTGCATCACTTGATAAACAAACAAATTGTTTGGATCGAGCATTTTTTCATCTGCCACTCATTATATCACATATGTTACTATAGCCGCGTAACCACACACCATAACTTAGTTGTTGTGGCTATTACTAGTCCATAATTGACTTGGCTTGGCTCTGAGCACTATACGACTCAACTTCTGAGGTCATCAGTCACCTAGAACTTAGAACTAATTAAACATAACTAACCCAAGGACATCACGCACATCCATGCCCGAGGCAGGATTCGAACCTGCGACCGTAGCGGTCGCTCGGCTCCAGACTGTAGCGCCTAGAACCACACGGCCACTCAGGCCGGCAGTCAATAATTAATTTGCGTATCACCCACTACATAAAGTAACCTTAAGCATAACAGTTTTGTGATCGTTAAGTTCTTGTCGACCAGGAATCATAGTATCCACAGTGGCAGCGAATAACACTAACAAATGTGTTATATCAAGAGGCTGACAGTAGATGATGACAAACAAAATGTTATCTTCTGGGAGCATGCAAGGAATTAAATTTTCCAGATAGGCTTGCTTCTGCCAACGAGAGACCGTGACGCTGGTATCACAGATTTACTATAAATTATGTGAACCTTTACTAGGCCATTAAAACAACATAGTGTGCAAGTAGTAAGGTGCACTGCTTTGGCAATTCAGAGAAAATCGCAAGAGAAGTTTTAAACGTCTGTTATATAACAAATGTAATGGTTCCGCGCTCTGGGCTGCGCTCCTCAAGTTTGCTTCTTTAATCTTTGCACCAAGTATTACGTTCGTTGTTGTGCATTCGAGCTCTCACTGGATATGGTGCTCTCTCACCGTCAGGAGAAGGTGAAACTCACGTTTGACGATTCCTAAGTTGTTATGAAATCGAACGGTTTTTGAGAGGCTATCCCCAGGAGCTGATAGGCATCCATCTGTCTATCAGTTCCAGTAGAGTCTGCCTCAAAGTGAAGGACGGACAGGCCTGTGCCGACCCAGTCCGACATTTCACTAAGGGCTACCGCTTTCGCCATACTGACAGCAACGTCAGCACGATAGCACCGGACGACGGAGCTATGGGGTTACATACACTACTGGCCATTAAAATTCCTACACCATGAAGATGACGTGCTATGGACGCGAAATTTAACCGACAGGAAGAAGTGGCTGTGATATGCAAATGATAAACTTTCCAGAGCATTTACACACGGTTGGCATCGGTGGCGACACCTACAACGTGCTGACATGAGGAAAGTTTCCAACAAATTTCCCATACATAAACAGCAGTTGACCTGCGTTGCAAGGTGAAACGTTGTTGTGAGGCCTCGTGTATGGACGAGAAATGCGTACCATCACGTTTCCGACTTTGATAAAGGTCGCATTGTAGCTTTTCGGTATTGCAGTTTACCGTATTGAGACACTGGTGATCGCATTGGTCGAGATCCAATGACTGTTAACACAATATGGAATCGGTGGGTTCAGGAGGGTAATACGGGACGCCGTGCTGGATCCCAACGGCCTCGTATCACCAGTAGTCGAGATGACAGGCATCTTATCCGCATGGCTTTAACGGATCTTGCAGCCACGTCTCGATCCCTGAGTCAACACATGGGGACGTTTGCAAGACAACAACCATCTGCACGAACAGTTCGAAGCGTCTGCAGCTGCAGGAGTATCAGTTCGGAGACCATGGCTGCTGTTCGCTTGGTCGCTGCTTCACAGACAGGAGCGCCTTCGATGCTGTGGACAACGACGAACGTGGATGCACGAATAACAAAATGTCATTTTTTAGGATGAATCCAGGTTCTGTTTACAGCATCACGATGGTCGCATCCGTGTTCGGCGACATCGCGGTGAACGCACATTGGAATCGTGTATTCGTCATCGCTATACTGGCGTATCACCCGGCGTGATTGTGTGTGTGTGTGTGTGTGTGTGTGTGTGTGTGTGTGTGTGTGTGTGTGTGTGAGGGGAGGGGGCATTGTTCACACGCCTCGGTCACCTGTTTTTCACATTGATGGCACGTTGAACAGTGGACGTTACATTTCAGATGTGTTACGACTCGTGGCTCTACCCTTCATTCGATCCCTGCGAAACCCTACATTTCAGCAGAATAATGCAGTACCACATGTTCCAGGTCCTGTACGGGCTTATCTGTATACAGAAAATGGTCGACTCTTGCCCTGACCAGTGCATTCTCCAGCTCTCTCACCAATTGAAAACGTCTGGTCAATGGTGGCCGAGCAACTGGCTCGTCACAATACGCCAGTCACTACTCTTGGTGAACCGTGTTGAAGCTGCATGGGCATCACGCCATCCAAGCTGTGTTTGACTCAATGCCCAGGCGTATCAAGGTCGTTATTGCTGCCAGAGGTGGTTGTTCTTGGTAGAAAATCGGAAGAAATTGTGGTCGTATGTAAAGTACACAAGCGGCAAGACGCAGTCAATACCTTCAGTGCGCACTCCCGATGGTACTGTTACCGACCACTGTGCTGCTAAAGCGGAGTTATTGAACGCAGTTTTCCAAGATTCCGTCACCAGAGAAAACGAATGGAATGTTCCAGAATTTGAAACACGAACAGCTGCTAGCATGAGTTTCTTTGAAGCAGATACCTTAGGGGTTGCGAAGCAACTCAAATCGCTTGATACGGGCAAGTCTTCAGGTCCAGATTGTATACCGATTAGGTTCCTTTCAGATTACGCTGATACAATAGCTCCCTACTTAGCAATCATATACACGCTCACCGATAGATCTGTAGCGACAGATTGGAAAATTGCGCAGGTCGCACCATTGTTTAAGAAGGGTAGTAGGAGTAATCCATTTAACTACAGACCTATATCATTGACGTCGGTTTGCAGTAGGGTTTTGGAGCATATACTGTATTCAGACATTATGAATCACCTCGAACGGAACGATCTATTGATGGTTTCAGAAAACATCGTTCTTGTGCAACTCTTTATTAGCACGAAGTAATGGCCGCTATCGACAGGGGATCTAAGGTTGATTCCATATTTATGGATTTCCAGAAAGCTTTTGACACCGTTCCTCACAAGCGACTCCTAATCAAGCTGTGGGCCTATGGGGTATTGTCTCAGTTGTGCGAGTGGATTCGTGATTTCCTTCAGGAAGGTCGCAGTTCGTAGTAATACACGGCAAATCATCGAGTAAAACTGAAGTGATATCAGGTGTTCGCCAGGGAAGCGTCCTGGGAGCTCTGCTGTTCCTGATCTATATAAGTGACCTAGGTGACAATCTGAGCAGTTCTCTTAGGTTGTTCGCAGATGATGCTGTAATTCGCCGTCTAGTAAGGTCATCCGAAGACCAGTATCAGTTGCAAAACGAGTTAGAAAAGATTGCTGTATGATGTGGCAGGTGGCAGTTGACGCTAAATAACGAAAAGTGTGAGGTGATCCACATGAGTTCGGAAAGAAATCCGTTGGAATTAGATTACTCGATAAATAGTACAATTCTCAAGGCTGTCAATTCGACAAAGTACCTGGGTGTAAAAATTACGAACAACTTCAGTTGGAAAGACCACATAGGCAAGGCGAGCCAAAGGTTGCGTTTCATTGGCAGGACACTTAGGAGATGCAACAAGTCCACTAAAGAGACAGCTTACACTACACTCGTCCGTCCTCTGTTAGAATATTGATGCGTGGTGTGGGATCTTTACCAGGTGGGATTGACGGAGGACATCGAAAGGATGCAAAAAAGTGCAGCCCATTTTGTATTATCAGGTAATAGGGGAGAGAGTGTGGCAGATATGATACGCGAGTTGGGATGGAAGTCATTAAAGCAAAGACGTTTTTCGTCGCGGCGAGAGCTATTTACGAAATCTCAGTCGCCAACTTTCTCTTCCGAAAGCGAAAACATTTTGTTGAGCCCAAGATACATAGGTAGGAATGATCATCAAAATAAAATAAGAGAAATCAGACCTCGAACAGAAAAGTTTAGGTGTTCGTTTTTCCCGCGCGCTGTACGGGAGTGGAATTATTGTGGTTCGATAAAACCTGTGCCAAGCACTTAAATGTGAATTGCAGAGTAGTCATGTAGATGTAGATGTAGATGTACTGATTTCTCAGGATCTATTTACCGAAATTGCGTGAAAATGTAATCAGTTGTCAGTTCTAGTATAATATATTTGTCCAATGAATACCAGTTTAACGTCTGCATTTCTTCTTGGTGTAGCAATTTTAAGGGCCAGTAGCGTACATTGCGCATATTCGAACTCCCGTTCGAAGTGTCGGCCGCGCTCGTCACTGACACGTTACGGCCAGATGCTACGGTCCTGAGCTACATGGAAGAGACGTGGAACACCTTCGAACCCTATCGCTTTCTCTGTGGCATCTGACAGGCACGCATCCAACACCTCAGACACATGCCGACGTACGTGTTCATCGGCGATTGCCGTGCTATCATTATTTACTATGGACAACCGCGGATGCGTGTCGGCTATGGACAGGAATGCCACATTTGGTCAAACTGCCTCCAGCGCAACCTTGTATAAATCCATGTACGGAACTACTACAGACAGCGGTGCCGATCCGATTCGTACGTGAAAGCAATGCGCCGGTGTGCCCATGACACACCCTGACGCGACCGCGGCGTCGCACGACGAGACGTCCTTGCCTGCCAGCACCACCACCGTCGTCGTGTCGAGGGCGTCAGTTCCGGACGCCAACCACATGGCCGAAGGTGCTGTCCACAGCGTTTCGACTGGGTGGACACGTGGTCCCGGCAACAACCGTCACTGAAGTGCCATAAGAAACGCTGCCTCTCGACGGAAGATGACAAGCAGTCACTGGCCTTTGTTGACTCGCTGTCACCGACCCCTTCCCCGCTTGGTGTCTGGGCAGAATACGCATCAGGGGCCCTTGACGCTCCTCCACCACAAGGGACTGGCGCCCCACTTGAGGAGTGCCTAACCCCCTCAGAAGGGCAGCGTTACACATGCCTGCCACAAGGGTGGGTAGCCATGCGTCCCTTTTAACACCCTAGAGGCAATTTTTTGCATGTACACACTCCGCATTACAATGTCCCATTTATACCATGTGAATACGACCAACGTCAATGGCAAACACTCTGTCATCAAAACGCACATGTTCCATGACATGCTCTGGGAAGTGGACATAGATATGATCCTCCTTCAAGAAGTCCACCTGGAGCTGCAATTGAACATTTACTGGTAGACAACTTACAGCATCCCATGTAGCGACGATGCGGATGGAACTGCCATTCTCTTACGCGACAGCATCCATGCATCGGGCGTCATGTATCTGACATCTTCACAAGGCCTTGCCATTACGGAGGGAGAAGTCCTTATTGTCAACATATATGTGCCCAACGGGACATCTCGGCATGGTTAAAGGATCACCTTTTATTTTGACTAAATTGATCCACTCCTGAATGGAAACACAGAACACTACATTACAGGGGGCGATTTTCATAGCTTCCTGGACCCAGGCGGCACTACTCTACGTGCTCGGCACTACGGGCACTCGTGAGAGACCTGGCGCTTCAGAACAAGCGGCGTCTCCTCAGTGGGGACCGCCAAGGTTATACACGTTTCACCGACCACTCCACTAGCCGGCTCGACTTGATCTACATCTCCCAAGGACTCCCTGCAGCGAGATGGGATGCAGAGCTGTGGCTGACAGCCTTCACCAACCATTTGGCAAACACCTGTCGGGTGAAACTCACCCGTCAATGCACATACCTAAGCCGTGGTCCGTGGAAACTGGGCTTTCCTACCTGCATGAGGACGCATGTCGTCGGGAGATCGCTGCTACTTGGGACCTCTGCCTTCGGAGTCTGCACCTCCGTCCTTCCACTTTACATTGGTGGATTGACCGTACCAAGCTGGCCCTCAGCCGCTCATGTAATAAGCCCAAGACAGAGCATCTTGGTATTGGCCAAAGTCTGACTTTCATTACACGACGCTGAGGGAACTAATGACGCTGCCGCAATCGCAAGACAGAAGACAGCAGTTAACCGTCTCAAAGCTCGCCTCCTGCATTTCACGACAGAACAGCTTAATGATGCGAGGGCACAGCATATCATATCCACCGGAATGGCATCCATATATCACGTCGTCAGTGAGAAACGCCACCTCAAGCGCGCACTAATAACATCAGTCGAGATGGCAGCTGGTGGACGCATCCATACGCAGTCTGCTATTGCAGCACCATTCGTCCAGCATTATAGGACGTTTCATGCCGACCACCCGTGGATCGTCTGCGAGTATGAAGGCATCCTGTGCGATTTGACTGTCCCCACAGTAGTAGCCCAGAACGAAGTCGTGCTCTCTCCCATAACGACTGAAGACATAACAGCAGTCTTGGCACACAGTACCCTGAACAAAACACTGGGCCCAGACAGCTTACCGAATTATACAGTGCCATCTATCCCCTTATGGGAGCTCAGTGAATTCAGATGTTTCAAGACATCTTCCGCCCAGATTTTACCATCCCTACACATTTCCTCGAAGGCATCATGATACCAGTTCCAAAACCGAGCGGTTCTCAGAATTATCATGACTGTTGTTCTCTTACGCCCCTGCGTTATAAATTTTTCCTCCGAATCCGTCACACACATCTTCAGGCCACAATTGGCCACATGATATGTCTTGAACAGACATGTGAAGGCGGCGACGACAACATCCACAGGGCACTTGGCGACCACATGGCGTTGGTGGCGGCCGGCCGACTCCGAGGCCTTCTTCTCGCCGTCGATTTCGATCAAACCTTTGATTGTATCGACAGAACTTTCTTTCGAGGGGTACTTGTGCACTTGTACCTCTTGCAGATGTCGCTCAAGGGTAATCCTACGTTCATTCTACAGGACCTGCTCCCAGATTACGGTCAACAGCCGCCAGGCCAAACACATCTTCGATAGTCAGTGCAACAGGGAGGTCCTTTATCAGGAATCTTATTCGCGATGGTCCTCAAACCCGTACTGCACGGCCATCGCCAACTACTGGAAGCCATCTGCATGCGAGACGTGACCTTCCGATTCAGAGCCTTCCAGGACGAAGTGGTGCTGTTGGCGCGGCCGGGCGTCGAAATCCAAGCTACGCAGAAGTGATTGTGTCTCTACGCAGCGGTATCAGGCAACGTCGCCAATATGCGCAAGACGACGGACATCGATGTCGGAAAAGGCCTTCTCTGACCTACAGCTATCCCCTTCGAGGAAGTACCCAAACTGATGACATTGGGAGTGCAGTTCTCCAGTGTATTTCGCCGAACTGCGACAGCCGCATATCGCCAGCTACTGCAACGGACAGTTGCACTGCTTGAAGACAGCAAATTCCCCAACATGGGTATGGCTCAAATGGCTCTAAGCACTATGGGACTCAACATCTGAGGTCATCAGTCCCGTAGAACTTAGAACTACTTACACCTAACTAACCTAAGGACATCACACCTTTCCATGCCCGAGGTAGGATTCGAACCTGCGACAGTAGCGGCCGCGCGGTTCCAAACTGTAGCGCCTAGAACCGCTTGGCCACACCGTCCGGCCAACATGGGTATGATTCTCCGGACACATTACGTCAACACTTACCTAGCGACAACACTTAATTATTTTGTACACATTACTCCCCTATCTGTCACTAAGGCCCATGGTTTCCAGGCGGCGTACGGACATTTTGTGAGCGCAAGGCACATATTTGAAGACTTCTACATTACTTCTCCGCTCCCACAGCCGAACTCAGGCTTTATAACTACGAATGTTGTGATCTTGCGAACTGCGAACAGCACCAGCTTGTCGAGGACGCTGCTTCAGATCATCGCCCCCCGAGATCTTCAATGACTGGTCGCCACGGGCCACACACCTCCGCCTCTCACCCATCCGAGATTTCGTGGTGGAACTGAGCTATATGTAAGTGAATCCAGCAGTGACGAGGGTACCAAGCACGAGAGATTATTATCGCATCTGCCAAGCACGACAACACCACCAATTTCGAACACCAACACCCAAATGTCCGCTGGACCAGGGCTGTCCACACCCCATATATGCCACATACGCTCATTGCTTGGTGGAGACGATGACTGTGTTTGGTTTGTGGAGCGCTCAACTGCTCGGTCATCACCACCTGTACACATTCCCAATCTCTGCATAGTCCAATATGAAAAGAGGTCGAATCTCGCCACTTCCATGAGTGATGAGAACAAAACAAACATCCAGTCCCCGGGGAGAAAAAATCCCAAACTTGGCCAGTAATCGAACCCGGGATTCTGTGATGCAGCGGTAGCAACAATAGCCACGAGGCCACGAGCCGCGGACGTATGTGGTGGTCAACAGTGAACTATCCACACGCCAGCGCCTCGACTACAATCCATCTCACGAACGACGCTCTGTCCTCGCACTGTGCAGTCGTCAATTAGGATGAACACCGCTTGACCTGTACTGCGATGGGCAGCTGCTGGGATCTAATACAACGTGTGCTGGCGCTCCTGTTGCAAGGGCAGCCAGAGTCTATCACGGCAGACGAGCTCCTACGCCCAGATATTGTTTACTTTCCCACCGCCAGAACGAATGCCTCAACTGGCTGAAGGGCATGGTGCTGTACTACATTTTGCAAGCTACGCCTGAAAGCGCGCTCGACTTGTAGTTCGACCTGACGACGACTCACGAGATGTTCCGCCGCCAAGTATTGCATCGGGCACGACTATCGAATTATTTAGCGGCTTTATTCGACGATCCTGTTGCCCACTGAGCCGTTCCGAGTACTAGAAGACACACCTGAAGACCTCTGAGAAAACAGTTTAGAGGGAGTCCTGTCCACTAATATGTGTGAAAACGAATCGGAAGCTTCTTGTGGCGGTACTAGCATCCGATAAAAAAATATGAAACGTAAAAATGAACAAAAATGAAGTAATTACTTACCAAAAACAAAAAAATTAATTTGTTCATATAAAGCTCTATTGATCCTGTAAGACTCCTTTCCTTCCTTGACAAAGAATCCAGTGAAATATTTTTAAGTGCTTTATCTGAAAACTACCTTGAGCAGTTAAACAGAAAACCGACTCGTGGCGATAATATATTAGACCTTCTGGTGACAAACAGACCCGAACTATTTGAATCAGTTAATGCAGAACAGGGAATCAGCGATCATAAAGCCGTTACTACGTCGATGATTTCAGCCGTAAATAGAAATATTAAAAAAGGTAGGAAGATTTTTCTGTTTAGCAAAAGTGACAAAAAGCAGATTACAGAGTACCTGACGGCTCAACACAAAAGTTTTGTCTCTAGTGCAGATAGTGTTGAGGATCAGTGGACAAAGTTCAAAACCATGGTACAATATGCGTTAGATGAGTATGTGCCAAGCAAGATCGTAAGAGATGGAAAAGAGCCACCGTGGTACAACAACCGAGTTAGAAAACTGCTGCGGAAGCAAAGGGAACTTCACAGCAAACATAAACATAGCCAAAGCCTTGCAGACAAACGAAAATTACGCGAAGCGAAATGTAGTGTGAGGAGGGCTATGCGAGAGGCTTTCAATGAATTCGAAAGTAACGTTCTATGTACTGACTTGGCAGAAAATCCTAAGAAATTTTGGTCCTATGTCAAAGCGGTAGGTGGATCAAAACAAAATGTCCAGACACTCTGTGACCAAAATGGTACTGAAACAGAGGATGACAGACTAAAGGCCGAATTACTAAATGTCTTCTTCCAAAGCTGTTTCACAGAGGAAGACTGCACTGTGCTTCCTTCTCTAGATTGTCGCACAGTTGACAAAATGGTAGATATCGAAGTAGACGACAGAGGGATAGAGAAACAATTAAAATCGCTCAAAAGAGGAAAGGCCGCTGGTCCTGATGGGATACCAGTTCGATTTTACACAGAGTACGCGAAGGAACTTGCCCCCCTTCTTGCAGCGGTGTACCGTAGGTCTCTAGAAGAGCGAAGCGTTCCAAAGGATTGGAAAAGGGCACAGGTCATCCCCGTTCTCAAGAAGGGACGTCGAACAGATGTGCAGAACTATAGACCTATATCTCTAACGTCGATCAGTTGTAGAATTTTGGAACACGTATTATGTTCGAGTATAATGTCTTTTCTGGAGACTAGAAATCTACTCTGTAGGAATCAGCATGGGTTTCGAAAAAGACGATCGTGTGAAACCCAGCTCGCGCTATTCGTCCACGAGACTCAGAGGGCCTTAGACACGGGTTCACAGGTAGATGCCGTGTTTCTTGACTTCCGCAAGGCGTTTGACACAGTTCCCCATAGTCGTTTAATGAACAAAGTAAGAGCATACGGACTATCAGATCAATTGTGTGATTGGATTGAGGAGTTCCTAGATAACAGAACGCAGCACGTCATTCTCAATGGAGAGAAGTCTTCCGAAGTAAGAGTGATTTCAGGTGTGCCGCAGGGGAGTGTCATAGGACCGTTGCTATTCACAATATACATAAATGATAAGGTGGGAATGAGGACAGGCCTCGGAAGGCCAACCCTGCCCTCTTTGAGCCCCGACCCTCGCCCCGGGCTTAATAAAACAAAAGAAAAAAGTGGCTAGCGTTCGAGATTCGCAAGGTGAACGTACACTACTGGCCATTAAAATTGCTACACCGAGAAGAAATGCAGATGATAAACGGCTATTTATTGGACAAATATATTGTACTACAACTGACATGTGATTACATTTTCACGCAATTTGGGTGCATAGATCCTGAGAAATCAATACCCAGAACAATCACCTCTGGCCGTAATAACAGCCTTGATACGCCTGGGCATTCAGTCTAACAGAGCTCGGATGGCGTGTACAGGTACAGATGCCCATGCGGCTTCAACACGGTACCACAGTTATAAATAGTAGTGACTTACGTATTGTGACGAGCCAATTCCTCGGCCACCATTGACCAGACGTTTTCAGTTGGTAAGAGATCTGGAGAATGTACTGGCCAGAGCAGCAGTCGAACATTTTCTGTGTCCAGAAAGGCCCATACAGCACCTGCAACATGCCGTCGTGCATTAGCCTGCTGAAATGTAGGGTTTCGCAGGGATCGAATGAAGGGTAGAGCCACGGGTCGTAACACATCTGAAATGTAACGTCCATTGTTCAAAATGCCGCCAATGCCAACAAGGGGTGACCGAGACGTGTATCCAATGGCACCCCCTAACCATTACGCCGGGTGATACGGCAGAATGGCGATGACGAATACACGCTTCTAATGTGGGTTCACTGCGATGTCGCCAAACACGGATGTGACCATCATGATGGCGTAAATTGAACAACCTGGATTCATCCGAAAAAATGACGTTTTGCCATTGGTGTACCCAGGTTCGACGTTGAGTACACCATCGCTGGCGCTCCTGTCTGTAATGCAGTGTCAAGGGTAACTGCAGCCATGGTCTCTGAGCTGATAGTCCATGCTGCTGCAAACGTCGTCGAACTGTTCCTGCAGATGGTTGTTGTCTTGCAAACACTCCCATCTGTTTACTCAAGGATCGATACTTGGCTGGACGATCAGTTACAGCCATGCGGATAAGATGCCTGTCATCTCGACTGCTAGGGATACGAGGCCGTTGGGATTCAGCACGGCGTTCCGTATTACCTCGGGAACCACCGATTCCATATCCTGCTGACAGTCATTGGATCTCGACCAACGCGTGCAGCAATGTCGCGATACGATAAACCGAAATCGCTATAGGCTACAATCCGACCTTTATCAAATTCAGAAACGTGATGGTACGCATTTCTCCTCCGTCCACGAGGCATCACAACAACGTTTCACCAGCTAACACCGGCCAACTGTTGTTTGTGTATGAGATATCGGTTGGAAACTTTCCTCATGTCAGCACGTTGTATGTGTCGCCACCGACGCCAGCATTGTGTGAATTCTCTGAAAAGCTAACCATTCGCATATCACAGCATCTTCTTCCTGCAAGTTAAATTTCGCGTCTCTAGCACGTCATTTTGGTGGTGCAGCAATTTTAATGGGCAGTAGTGTAGATGAGGCGACTGTTCGACTCCCGCTTCAAACTCGACTTTTTGATCTATATTTTTATCACTGGTCATATTATTTAATTTATATGACGTTTGAGAGGTATTTTAATTTAAAAAATACCTGGTGTATGTGCATGAAAAAGCCGCTGTGTGCCGAGCAGTTCTAGGCGCTTCAGTCCGGAAGCGCCCTGCTGATACGGTCGCAGGTTCGAATCCTGTCTCAGCCATGGATATGTTTGATGTCCTTAGGTTAGTTAGGTTTAAATAGTTCTAAGTTCTAGGGGACTGATGACCTCAGATGTTAAGTCCCATTGTACTTAGAGCTATTTAAGCCATGTTATTTGCATGAAGTTTTCGTGACGTTTATGTTATTTGACTGCTTACTATATTTAAGCAAATTTATTTAATAGAACGAACGTATTTATAGCTACCGTCAAGTAAATGAATAAACGCATAGAGTTTTCCTGAAAATTTATGCGTCTCGTGATTTGCGAAATCCCTTACACATGCGGTGTGGTAACGTACCCGGAAATACTTTGCACCTCGATGGTTCAAATGGCTCTGAGCACTATGGGACTTAACATCTACGGTCATCAGTCCCCTAGAACTTAGAACAACTTAAAGCTAAGTAACCTAAGGACAACACACAACACCCAGCCATCACGAGGTAGAGAAAATCCCTGACCCCGCCGGGAATCGAACCCGGGAACCCGGGCGCGGGAAGCGAGAACGGTACCGCACGACCACGAGATGCGGGCTGCACCTCGATGCTTCGAGCTGCAGATACAGATGCTGGTCCCATATGTCAGTTAACCTGCATAGTGGTGAGAATGCAGCAAGGATGCACAGTGTACGTGCAAATTTCTGAAAATCACAGAATTAAAAACTTGTACTACAAAAATGAAAGTTTGACCGGGAGTAGAATCTTCGCCTCATGCACGTTTATCTTGCCATGCTAGAACGCTAATGATTTTCCTTCTTTTTCTCATGTTCGTCATTGTTCGTTGCATTTGTTCAGGGTGTTCATCCCAAGACACCCACTGAAGTACATGTTTGATCCTTGCACTCGTTTTTTTTTTTCCCAAAGGAGAGCTGATGCTCTGATAGAACACGACGAGCTACCGTGCGAGCAGCCACTTGACCGCCATCAGGTCTAACGTCCGGCACCTTCGCACAAACATATCATTTACATAACAGACACATAAAACTCTTCTTCCGATTTTCTCGGAATTGCCCGAGCAGTACACGTTCTTACTGGCACATTATGTTGTTTTAATTGCCTACTAAAGGTGTGCAAAGTTTGAAGCCAATCCGTGATCCGAAAGTCGTGCCTTCTCTTTGTTAGTCAGACGTCCTGCGAGAAGTGGGATGAAACAGTACAAGTCCGTCCTCGTGGAGCAGGCATTTAATCGCTCTCAGACGGTACTGCCACTGATGCAGACACACACACCACGTATCCCTGACCGTGGCAGCAGCGAAGTTCGCACAGTGCCAAAGGGCGGTTCTGTGACGCCATCTGCAGAGTCAGTGGGCTTCTCACTCGACAAGAGTGCACCGGCGCAGACAGAGCCATTGCTGTCCACCGGCCATTTACGGGCTCATGCGTCATTCATGATCACGCTATTCCAGGAACAAAAGGGCGCCAGTTACGGTTCTCCTTCTCAGTGTTAATTGAGTCTGCCGTTACACGGCGGACCATTCTGTAAGGCGAGTTCTCGTAGAGCAGACCGGCGCACCTTAATACAGAAATGGGATTTACCATAAGTGACTGTACAGAGTTGACCTATTATTTACTCATTGTAACGTTTAAAACAATAAAGCGGTAATAATCAGTTTATTAGTTCTAACGTTTAAAACATTGTTGTGCTTTATTACACTACACGCCATTAAAATTGCTACACCACGAAGAAAATGTGCTACAGATGCGAAATTTAATCGACAGGAAGAAGATTCTGTGATATGCAAATGATCATCTTTTCAGGTCATTCACACAAGGTTGGCGACGGTCGCGACACCTACAACGCGCTGACATGAGGAAAGTTTTCAGCCGATTTCTCATACACAAACAGCAGTTGACCGGCGTTGCCTGGTGAAACGTTGTTGTGATGTCTCGAGTAAGCAGGAGAAATGCGTACCATCACGTTTCCGATTGTAGCCTATCGCGATTGCGGTTTATCGTATCGAGGCATTGCTGCTCGCGTTGGTCTAGAGCAAATACTGTTAGCAGAGTATGGCATCAGTGGGTTCAGGAGGCAAATACGGAACGCCGTGCTGGATCGCAACGGCCTCGTATCACTAGCAGTCGAGATGACAGGCATCTTATCCGCATGGCTGTAGCGGATCGTGCAGCCATGTCTCGATCCCTGAGTCAACAGATGGGGACGTTTGCCAGACAATAACCATCTGCACGAACAGTTCGACGACATTTGCAGGCCGGCCGCGGTGGTCTAGCGGTTCTAGGCGCGCTGTCCGGAACCGCGCGACTGCTACGGTCGCAGGTTCGAATCCTGCTTTGTGCATGGATGTGTGTGATGTCCTTAGGTTAGTTAGGTTAAAGTAGTTCTAAGTTCTAGGGGACTGATGAGCACAGTAGTTAAGTCCCATAGTGCTCAGAGCCATTTGAACCATTTTTTTTTTTTTTTTTTTTTTTTTTTTTTTTTTTTTTTTTTTTTTTTTTTTTTTTGACGTTTGCAGGAGCGTGGACTCACAGCTGGGAGACCACGGCTGCGGCTACCCTTGACGCTGCATCACATACAGTACTCAATGACGAACCTAGGTGCACGAATGGCAAAACGTCAATTTTTCGGACGAATTCAGGTTCTGTTTACAGCAGCTTGATGGTTGCATACGTGTTTGGCGACATCAGGGTGAACCCACATTCAAATGGTTGAAATGGCTCTGAGCACTATGGGACTTAACATCTATGGTCATCAGTCCCCTAGAACTTCGAACTACTTAAATCTAACTAACCTAACGACGTCACACACATCCATGCCCAAGGCATGATTCGAACCTGCGACCGTAGCAGTCCCGCAGTTCCGGACTGAGCGCCTAGAACCGCGAGACCACCGCAGCCGGCGAACGCACATTGGAAGCGTGTATTCGTTATCGCCATACTGGCGTGTCACCTGGCGAGATTATATTGGGTGCAATTAGTTACACGTCTCGGTCACCTCTTGTTCGCATTGACGGCACTTTGAGCAGTGGAAGTTACATTTTAGATGTGATGCGACCCGTGGCTCTACCCTTCATTCGATCCCTGCGAAACCCTACATTTCAGCAGGATAATGCACGACTGCATGTTGCAAGTCCTGTAAGGGCCTTTCTGGATACAGGAAATGTTCGAATGCTGCCCTGGCCAGCACATTCTCCAGATTTCTCACCAACTGAGAACGTCTGATCAATGGTTTTCCGATCAACTGGCTCGTCAAAATACGCTAGTCACTGGTATCGTGTTGAAGCTGCATGGACAGCTGTACCTGTACACGCTACACAAGCTCAGTTTGACTCAATCCTCAGTCGTATCAAGGCCGTTTTTACGGCCAGAGTTGGTTGTTCTGGGTACTGATTTCTCAGGATCTTTGCTACCAAATTGCATGAAAGTGTAATCACATGTCAGTTCTGGTATGATATATTTGTCCAACTAATACCCGGTAATCATCTGCATTTCTTGTTGGTGTAATAATTTTAATGGCCAGTAGTGTACTTACGCTTTTCGGCCTTTTTACAGAAGAGATCATTAGGAAAAGAAATTCATGACCCTTGGACCGCACCTATACAGATTAAACATACAGGCAGAAACTAGTACTTAATTCATGCACCACGATATTATACCACACCAGCGCAATAAGGGTCCTTCGCAGCACAGAATTTCTGAGGATGTACGTCTGGAGTACAGCATTGTATGGTAGTGAAACATGGACTGTGGGAAAACCGGAACAGAAGAAAATCGAAGCATTTGAGATGTGGCGCTATAGACGAATGTTGAAAATTAGGTGGAGTGATAAGGTGATGAATGAGGAGGTTCTACGCAGAATCGGAGAGGAAAGGAATATGTGGAAAACACTGATAAGGAGAAGGGACAGGATGATAGGACATCTGCTAAGACATGAGGGAATGACTTCCATGGTACTAGAGGGAGCTGCAGAGGGCCAAAACTGTAGAGGAAGACACAGATTGGAATACGTCAAGCAAATAATTGAGGACGTAGGTTGCAAGTGCTACTCTGAGATGAAGAGGTTAGCACAGGAAAGGAATTCGTGGCGGGCCGCTTCAAACCAGTCAGTAGACTGATGACCAAAAAAAAAAAAAAAGGTGTCACTACCTCCCGTTACACAGCCACAGTCTCCTTCGTTCTGTCTCCTCTTACTGTCACTGCCTTTGTTTCGCTCTCTCTTACTGCTGCTACCTCATTGATTCTGTCCCATGGCTGTGACTCTTCTCACTCTCACTATCACTCTCTTTCTCGTTGTCATTCTCATAGACTGTCCCTCATTACCACCTTCTCACACCCACTTCTTCTTTCTCGGTCTCTTTACTCCTCTCCTACTTGCAATGTCTCCTTCATTCTTCTCCTAGCACTGTTCTCTCACTATCAACTATGATCCACTGCCACTGTGTTCATTTCTTTCTCCCACACTCCTTCGCTCCCTCTACATCACAACCACTGTCTGTTATCTTCCAGTATTTATTACTTCTCCGCTTCTGTCACACTGCCACTGTCTCCTACTCTCTCTGCCTAAAAAACCGCTATGTTCGCATGTCAAAATTTTTGGGAAAATTTTTAAAGGTTCCGAGGAAGGTAGAGTGAGGAGGCTATTGTGCAAATTTTCAGTCAGAGTGTGTTAAATAGGATCATATTTGCCTGTTTTGTGCTCCGATGGGAGCTTTCTTCCGCTGGTTACCTTCTCTTCCCTGCTGCAGTGGGCCACGTCACTCATACGAAAAGAACTTAATGGGGCAGTGAAATTTGTATGGCTTACTGATATGAAGTAGAAGTAACGCAAAAGTCATTTTACACCTCAGACTGGGTTTTACGTGCTCAAGAATTCTGCATGTACTTCAGTACTACAATGTGTCGTTCCCAGAAACCATCCGATGATAACAGAGACACTTTGTAACATATTCGTATTTATGCGCGCTACGTCATTTTTGAAACTACGTTTTCGCATTACTGTGTATTTTACGTATATAGGTATGGTATGTTTGACCCTCTATATCTCGGAAACTGATTGAAGGTATCCGAGAATTGTCAAAGCTGTTTCAGATTGTAATCTAAAGGATATATTGTACAAATTTTAGCCACTTGCTGTTCATAGTCGTCATGGAGTATGTGGCTCGGTTATGGTACGAAAAAGGTTAGAAACACTTACTTTGGGGCTGTCTAAGCTATTTACCAAGAATTAATAAAGATTATCGGGAACCGGAAGATGGTACTACTGGATATATGCCAAGAGAATAAACCGTTAAAATTAGAGCGATTTTTTGCGGTCATTTATATTTATATTGCGCCGCATACAGGATTTTACGTGCGTATTTTACGGGTACAAGTAGAGTACCTTCCAACCTCTGTATCTCGAAACGGAAAAGCAAATATTCAATGTTGTTGCCAGTGAACTAATGGTCCCTCTACAATCCCCTTAAGGCTCACCGCGGACCACATTAAATGCAAAAGGAACTAACTATTTTGCTCCATTTGCCCAAGCAGTGAAATACTTACACTTGGACGCTGTACTCTAAGATAGTGACACTACGACGATCCTTGTGTTGAGTATGCAACTGATCCTTAACCAAAGGTGTGTCCAAAAGAACTTCACGATACGTTTACATCACTAACCGAACCCGACATATGAGCCCACGAAGAATCGCGTTTCTACCCGCCACGTTTTGCTTTTGCATGCCTACCATTTTCCTTGGATAAGAATTGTACGTAGATTAGTACACAACAGCTCACTTACCCCATGTTGTGAACCATGGATGAAGAGCAACAGGCAGATTCCATATTCCGAGATTTACGAAAGCCTTACTGCAGACTTCTGATGAAGGCATGAGGACACGGAATAGGTTTCCATGTATATGAGTGATTCGAAGAATACTTGAGTAATAGAACCTATTACCTGGTCCTCAACGGCGACGTTTCACCAGAGGCAAGGTTACTGTCAGGAGTGTACAAGGGAAGTGTTATAGGACCGCCTTTATTCACCTAGAGTAAATGATGAGCAGGAATCTCCGACTGTTCGCTGATGACTCTGTAGTCCAAGGGAAGTGGCGTCTTTGAATGACTTCAGGGCGATACAGGATGACGAAATTTTTATTTGTGATGAATGGCAGCTTGCTCTAAGAACAGAAAATATTAAGTTATTGCGGAAAGCAGGAAAAGCAATCCTGTAATTTTTAAATACAGTAGCAATGGTGTGCTGCCCGACACATCACGTTGTCAAAACATCTAGGACTACCACCGCAGACCGATATGAAATGGAATGAGCACGTAAGGACGGTGGTAGGGGAGGCGAACGTTCGTCTTCGTTTTATTGTGTGGAGCTTGGGGAAATCCTACTCGGCTATAAAGGAGACTGTATATAGTGCAGCAATGCAACCCGCTCTTAGAGTACAGAGAAAGGATGCTAGATTTGTTAGCCTTAGGTCTTATCAACAAGCATGTAACATGGATGTGCTTTGGAGACTGAAACAGGAATCTCAGGAGGGAAGGCGACGTTCTTTTCTAGGAACACTATAGAGGAAATTTAGAGAACCGATTTTTTAGCTGACTGTAGAACGTGTCTCCTGTCGCCGACGTATATTTCGCGTAATGAACTCTAACACATCAGAAATTAGTGACCGTGAGGATGTATATTAACTCTCTCATTACTGAATAATTCCACGTAATCTGCAATAACTTAATTTGTATTGTCTTTTCTTTACCTTTTGCGTATTTCGGATACGGCTGCATTATCAAATAAATTTGTTGATATTGCAGGTGGTGAGTCAACTTTCGAATATAAAAGCGGGGTATAAAGGTCAGTTAACGTATATATACTTAAAGTGTATTGGAATAGAAGCCCGTATTGCATCAGTGAGTGAAAGCTGACTGTCTATAAGTTGCTCCATTGTCACCAACCAAGTAAGTCTTCGTCGAGGAGAATTTTGTGTCAAATACTTTCGACAGCTAGCGTGAAAATATGTTCTGTTTGATGTTTTATGTTTCCAGCGTAATAATTGTTAGTCTATGATGTTACTTGTATTACATTGATCAAATAATTTAATGATCATTTTTATCTACCATAATCTTTTGTTTAATTCACTGTGTGCTTTTTATCCGTAGTCATTTCCCGAAATGTTAAAATTTGCTAGAAAATCAACGAACGCTGCAATAAAAATGAGGTAGCCTGTTCTAGGTGCAAAATACGTGCCATTATGTATCTGTAAGCAATGGAAGACAGCAAGTCGCAGCGGGAAAAATGTTCCTCACGTATCTTCAAACTGCCTCCGTTTGGATCATGGATCCGATGGGGCTAAAGAAACGTACCCGCTGCTTACTCGACGCTGGAAGCCAATGAAAATTTATCAGCACTAGTTCAGTCAACAGCTTGCAATTGCGAGTCATCACCAACCAACCATCAGCTGTTACAGGAGCTGAGTCACTGCATTCCAAGTCAACAGATATCAGGTTTGCTCACATCAAGTTACCACGAGTCTGGAAAAATAACACACTGACTTTCTCTGTTTTAGGAAGTGGGAACACGTACGCATCATTTCCAGTTTCTCCACAAAATATTACTTGCTGAACCAAAGTCTGACGAGCATCAGTGTTTTGCTGAGATTCTGACAGGTGGAGGCTAATGCTGGAAAATAATAAAAAACGACACCCCAACATTCCCTGATGATTCTTCCGTTTTCCTTCCTTCGAGATTTGGACCGACTTTGAGTGGGCAGAGGTGTTGCACAACGGTCAGCCATGTCACTCTGTCAGGGGTGTTTTTGTGAGCTACAACTAAGAGTCTGCGTCTTTATACAAGAGCATGCTACCCTTGTGGGGACTGATGCCAATAAAACATCCGTCTCAACAAAGAATACTGCCATTTTGTACGAATTCCATTATACGTTTCAAACAGAAGACGGACGAAGATCATTGTCATTATTAAGAAAGAAAGATGTGGACTTTTCTTTGAATCCTTACAACCTAGAAAAACATTTCATACGTTTATAAAGAAAATGCTCCAAATAGGCTTATTTTGTGGAATGTATCTTTCTCAGATGTGGCTTTACATTCAGAGTGAGAAAGTCGAAAGGATCAGGTTGCAGGACATTACAGATGATTTCTTCCTGCCTATAACGCATTGAAGAAAGAAGGACTGGGTATTAGAAAGTGAAGCATTGTTTTCAATACTACTCTAAAGTGACTGAGTGTGCCGTTTGAGTTTCTCCACTTAACATGAATCTTGATAAAGAGATTAATACCACTCGAGATAAGTACCAAAACATCAAATTTGTTCTTGCTTGCAAAGTGGACGATGTCGGAATCAAATTTTTGCAACGTGGTGATTCAATTACGGGATATAATTCTATTTACAGTAGAATATTTATTTTGACATTTGTCTGGCTTCCCATTGTGTAGATACCTTTAATGACGTGATTTTCACGTCAGAGGAAGGTGACAAGTAAGTGCCGCATTTATTCAAAGGACATAGGAGGGCGCTTTTGATTTATTCTGTTTTGTTGGCCGAAGAAGAAATGCTACACTGTGTAATTGGTACATTAATCCAGTTCTGTCGCGTGATAACGTTCACGAGAGTAGTTTAAAGTCACACAGAGAACACAAATAAGACTTTGCTATAGGATGCTCTCAGACGGCATTGTGTATGATTAACTTTTCCGAATTAATTGAAAACACGCAGATTTCAATAGCCGCACGATAGACAATAGTGTGGTGCGTAAATAATTAGCGCAGATTTAAATACTCGCCCGTGCTAAGTTTTAAAATATTGAATTTTGAAATAATCGGCAATACGGAGTAACTTACTTATTTCGTTGCTAGGTTGCATGAATCATTCAGCACAGTCACAGTTGTATACGAAATCACAATATTTAAGACGAGTGGATGCAGAGTGAATGCAATTTTATTTCAGAAGGATCAATAAACCGCAGTTTGACATGTTCAATGTTGTTCGATTTTCTCAACGTAAAACGAATCTTTTGAACTTTGAATGTCAGTACACTACATACCTGTCGGAATTTTGGTGAGGGTGACCAGACTTTCATTTTTTTTAAAGAAAGGAAATTGATTTAAAAATACAAGTCCATACTAGGGCAATAAGTGAATAGTCACGCTTACCGAAACTCTACGTGCCGTTCTCCCTCGCTCCTTCCCTGAGACGAGCAAGCTGGAAGACAAAAAGACACCACGCAAAGTAGTTCGCGTGGTGATGCGAAAGAAGGAGTGGAAAAAGTGGTTCACTACGTCTCAGGAAAACAGTTTATCGTCACTTAATGACACTTCGGACTCTGGATCAAATTTTCTGCCTGAAACATTGTCAACATTATTTCACTTCAGGATGTAGCAGTAGGCAATCGATGGGGACGACACTCAGCATTTTTTACAAATGTTTTCGAAGACTTAACGAGATTCTTCTGGTTGTTTGTCGAGAAGAGGGAAGATGCAATTCGGCAAACTACGAAAGACGTTCTCATTTACAGGTTTACAGTTTTACCAGCTGGACTTACAAGCATCCCAATTCTCCTCTCTGCAACTATGCTTAGAGGCATATCTTCTATTGCAGGGGAACTCATTTATAAAGATAGTTTAATGGGCGACTTCGCTGCCGCTTGCGGGAACGACAGTGAAGTGATATCCACATAAGCTCACCGCACAAAAAGTCAGTAGCCCCGCAGTAACGCCCTTGCGCTCGCACTGGTGAATCGTTAAGCATTTTCTGATGGTCCAGTACTCGAGCGACGAGAACGCACCGCCTCTGGGTGAACGTAAGGCAGTAGCCATCAGTGAGACATTTATGTTACAAGCAGACATTGTCCGTAAACACGGGTAAATGTATGGACGTGACCGACTGATAAAAACGGACAATTGTGTGTGTCTGTGCGTGAAGTTGCTGGATTTACTGATGTTTCGCAGCGGACTGTTCCATGTGTCTACAAGCAGTGGTGTAAGACACGTGGCCACGAAACACTACGTCAGAATTATGGTCGCTAAAATATCCTGACTGCGATGGACTGAAGACTCCACGACTTGTGAATGAAAATCACTTCCAAACCTGACGAGAATTACTGCAGACAGAGAATGAAGAAACATCCAAAACAGTTAGCGAGAGAACTTTGACACGGGAACCTCATGCAGTGCATATTTGGCCTCGTAAGAGTTCACTGCTCACACAGGCACGTAAAGACAACAGCAATGTTCAACGGCACGGAAGAATATGTGAGAGGTTCCCTCAACTCTCTGCCACTCTATTACATCTCCGTGGGCGCGCATAATCCCTTGACTTGGACTCTTTGGATAATTTGTGGGACCTGCCGGAACATCGGTAAAAACTCCGACATCGACATAACCGCTGTTAGGTGGGATTTCGCGGTCAGATCCCCAGCGAGTGGTTTAATCCGGATGAGATGTACAACGATTTGGACTCGTTTTGAAAACAGAAGCCGCCATCGACTCGCGACCAATTTCGCACGATGCGGCGAAGCAGCGATAAAGGCTGCAGAATGTCTGCGTGAAGAGACGGGGGAACAGGTAGCTGTCCCAGCTCAAGATCTTTCATGAAGTAAAGCCCTTTTAAATGCACAGTGGGAGATGCTGTACTCCTGCAGGAAGACAGACAGCCGAGGCACCTGTGGAAGAAAGACCGCAGTGTTGAAAGAAAACCAGGTACAGATGGAATAGTGCGGGACTCAGTTCTTCAAACCACAGACGGAGGATATATTAGGCGCCTGATGGAATTGGTCATCCCGCCGGATGTTGTCACCGAGCGGTTCTAGGCGCTTCACTCCGGAACCGCGCTGCTCCTACGGTCGCAGGTTCGAATCCGGCCTCGGGCATTGATGTGTGTGTTGTCCTTGGGTTAGTTTGGCTTAAGTAGTTTTAACACTAGGGGAATTATGACCCTGTTGGTACCGTTGATTGTTGCCGACTTACGTGGTGGGCCTTAATCAAAATGATACTTCATTTTATTTTCATTTACAATTAAATGCTTTTGTGAAGTTCTTTTTTTAACAATAATTAGACTCGCTGACTCTTAAAGCATGAACATCTAATTTACTCGGCTAGTCAGCTCACTTTAAAGCAAATATCTTTAGTTATTAATTACAATTGCGGCCCACACACGCCCGAGAATAATTTCCCTTACCTCCTTTAGCCATTGCATTGTAGTCGAAGTCCTGGCTCTGGCCCTCGGCTGTTGTACTGAAAACAAGAATCTTAAAGGTACGTATTTTCTGCAACGTCGGGCAGCTGTGGGGAAAAATGTATATTATGTTAATAGCGAGCGAGTTCTTCGCTTCCGCTAATTTTTTATAAGTTAATATCGCCACGTAATGGCGTCATTGGCTGCATCGGCCTCTGCGATTGTTGCGCTGTAAATTACTCGAATGCAGGTTAATTCAAGGAAGGCGGACATGAAATCGGGATCACCTCTTACAAATTAAAAGTGAACAAAACTATTAAATCAATATATTATCTGCTTAATTAGTACAAATATGCTTAAATTTTCCATCACTCGCAAGATGTCCTTCTACACGCAACCAAGACGAAAGAAGTGAAGACGTCTAAAAAACTAACAAAAGAGCGTATCTTGTCATCTCTTTAGATCATTTTGTTATATTTCTTTGTCCTCGATACTTACACAGAGAAATTATTATTTTACAGGTACCTGATGAAATGTATATTACTCAATTTTTAAATGTCTCTTCCTTATAAATACTGTTTTTTTAAGTCTTTTCGTATTATTTCACTGGGGACGCTAAACAGGGTTGAACAGAACAGGATGGAGAGCCTGTTGAGGATCAAACAAATACTCTGTTATTCATCCCTCATATCATTTATCTTTTACTTGAGACAAAACTAATGCTGTGAAAACAAAACGTTGTAGGGAAGTAGCCTACTCACGCCATATAAAATTCACATTAGTCTTTCCGTTTTATGCCAGCCAATCCACTGTAACTATCTCTGACGTCATAAATGTTGTGCAATGCTTTAAAAATTAAGTACATAACCTGAAACGTTTCTAGCACGTCAGGAGTAATACTAAATCAATATGTGTTGAATATCAGTTCAATAACTTTAACCATTTTCGAAATTTGGACGTTTTTCTGTAAAAATCATTGGTGCAACAGAAAAGAGCTAGAAACTTAAATAATTTATATTTAGATTCCCTTTGCATAATAATGTAGTAGAAAGAGTATTCTGTATATCACAAATTAAAATTTTAGTTGACATTCACGATTTTCTGGTTTTGTCTTACAAATTAAGGAAGCAAGATAGATTAAGTAGGCGAATAAATAAAGCTAGGATGTTTAAATTTAAGTAGAAGGGAGATCCGTTATAATCATAAAGAAGTTTCAACTGAATAACTATAAAACTATAGCGATAGCGTGCCTCCAAAGAGCAAGTTCAGAGCTCGTCTACTGCGTGTAGTGTAATTAAATTAATTCTCTCGCCCAAAATATTAGACTTAGCCATGTCAGACTTTTACTATGATTACTTACGTGTGTGCTGATTGCACATTTAAATTGAGAGCTTCATCGGCCATCAGCAAAGGAAGCAATGATTTATTCTATAACTTAAAGTGGTGCATTACTAGCCCAGCGGCTAGTCGGGAGAGCGGATTAAATCAGGCATTCCCTTAGCCGTCCGCATCGCGGCTTTATACACTCCTGGAAATGGAAAAAAGAACACATTGACACCGGTGTGTCAGACCCACCATACTTGCTCCGGACACTGCGGGAGGGCTGTACAAGCAATGATCACACGCACGGCACAGCGGACACACCAGGAACCGCGGTGTTGGCCGTCGAATGGCGCTAGCTGCGCAGCATTTGTGCACCGCCTCCGTCAGTGTCAGCCAGTTTGCCGTGGCATACGGAGCTCCATCGCAGTCTTTAACACTGGTAGCATGCCGCGACAGCGTGGACGTGAACCGTATATGCAGTTGACGGACTTTGAGCGAGGGCGTATAGTGGGCATGCGGGAGGCCGGGTGGATGTACCGCCGAATTGCTCAACACGTGGGGCGTGAGGTATCCACAGTACATCGATGTTGTCGCCAGTGGTCGGCGGAAGGTGCACGTGCCCGTCGACCTGGGACCGGACCGCAGCGACGCACGGATGCACGCCAAGACCGTAGGATCCTACGCAGTGCCGTAGGGGACCGCACCGCCACTTCCCAGCAAATTAGGGACACTGTTGCTCCTGGGGTATCGGCGAGGACCATTCGCAACCGTCTCCATGAAGCTGGGCTACGGTCCCGCCAACCGTTAGGCCGTCTTCCGCTCACGCCCCAACATCGTGCAGCCCGCTTCCAGTGGTGTCGCGACAGGCGTGAATGGAGGGACGAATGGAGACGTGTCGTCTTCAGCGATGAGAGTCGCTTCTGCCTTGGTGCCAATGATGGTCGTATGCGTGTTTGGCGCCGTGCAGGTGAGCGCCACAATCAGGACTGCATACGACCGAGGCACACATGGCCAACACCCGGCATCACGGTGTGGGGAGCGATCTCCTACACTGGCCGCACACCTCTGGTGATCGTCGAGGGGACACTGAATAGTGCACGGTACATCCAAACCGTCGTCGAACCCATCGTTCTATCATTCCTAGACCGCCAAGGGAACTTGCTGTTCCAACAGGACAATGCACGTCCGCATGTATCCCGTGCCACCCAACGTGCTCTAGAAGGTGTAAGTCAACTACCCTGGCCAGCAAGATCTCCGGATCTGTCCCCCATTGAGCATGTTTGGGACTGGATGAAGCGTCGTCTCACGCGGTCTGCACGTCCAGCACGAACGCTGGTCCAACTGAGGCGCCAGGTGGAAATGGCATGGCAAGCCGTTCCACAGGACTACATCCAGCATCTCTACGATCGTCTCCATGGGAGGAAAGCAGCCTGCATTGCTGCGAAAGGTGGATATACACTGTACTAGTGCCGACATTGTGCATGCTCTTTTGCCTGTGTCTATGTGCCTGTGGTTCTGTCAGTGTGATCATGTGATGTATCTGACCCCAGGAATGTGTCAATAAAGTTTCCCCTTCCTGGGACAATGAATTCACAGTGTTCTTATTTAAATTTCCAGGAGTGTACATAAGAACGCTGCGAGAGAAATAAAGGCCCCAGTTCTCTCCAGACGCTGACCAGCGCACCACCTGTGCCGGGAGTCGTGTCGCATCGATATCATTGCTATAAACAGCCTTGGATGTCGTAATAAGTTACTCGGGATACGCGTAACCATGAAATCGTTTTCGAGTGAAGTGTTAATTCTGGAATGACTTTAAAGATCTATCTTCAGTTTGTATATGTCGTATTTTCATTTGCCGCTGCGGGACAGAGATTCTACCATTATTTAGCGTGGCGTTTGATGAACATTATCATCAAATTATGGAGAGCATTCACTTAAACATTTAATTTGAAAAGTTAATGTTGCATCAGTGCATTAGACTCTGAACTGCTCTGGTAGTTGGATTGTGTGGATTCTTTTTGGTCTGTGACTTTCAGAATATATTGAACATTTTAGAGTGAATCGTTTTGCTTATGAATCCCAGACAATCTCCTAATTCCTCAGAGCTATAAGCTGTAGCTATAAGTGTATTTCTCAGATGAAGTGGGCACTAGGAATTCTAATTACAGGCTTCCCGTTTTGCTAATCACTTTCTGGTTGCCAATATTGTAGTTAGAGAGCCAGTGTTGAGAAAGGCAAACAACAACATTAAATAAATCATAGGAACATTTTAATAACAATAATTCCACCTTCCGCCCCACATATGGTGCATGTGCCGGGAAAAACATTCCACATTTATCATTATTCAATTATATTTCCACCCGCCGCCCCACAACGTGGAGTCCTGTTAGTTAATACACGACGTATATCACATATAAACTACAGAGAAAAAGTAGATGAACGCACAAATTATGTTGTTACCGGAAATTTCATGTTACTGAAGACCTGATTTATACAAATTACTATCTCCTTCGGATGATAATAAAAACAGCAACGGGAGTCGAGATGAAATGCGAACAAAAGTTACAAGCTGACACAGGATAAATGGCGATTACAAACCTGTTAACATTATATACTTCCAGAATTCCGGTATTGACTGAACGCCTACCACTGAAACTTCGATTACTGAGTGTGTTATCAAATAAAAACAAATAAAGGCTGTGATTTAAGTTAGGTTAAGGCATTTCCAGTGAAAATTGAAAAGATTGGAGACCGGGAGTCGTTTTGGACCTAATGAGAATGGAATTCAACACCCAGGAGCAACTTGACTTTCACGATAGATGAGTGGTTGCAGTATGTGTAGGATTATGGGCAAAAAAGTGGCACTTACATTCGGCTTCGGTCCCGCAATTTTGTGACGATATCCTCCGACATTAACCATTGCCTGTGTCAGTAGTTTCTTTGTGCATCAGTCATAAGGCTCAATAAAAGGTCCGATGATGGCTTAAATTTTTTAAAATGAATATTTTCCTTGTTTTTGATATTGTCTGACCTTTCATAGCGGACGATGCAGCGCATGTGACGGAGAGTTCCGCGTACACCACCATTTCATTACGAGGCCGTGAAGAGTACGTGCAGCTTTCGAATTTGAAGAACTTTGCAATGGACACGAGGCGAAATGAGCTGATAGTGCAGCTACTGATAAACATTGATTGTACAGTCGTTTCCTGGTTTAAATATATTCTTACATTCTACATCTCTGCCGCGCGGGGCAGCCGCCTTGCACTGTCCGTGTGGCTCCCCCCCCCCTCCCCCTCAGAGGTTCGAGTCCT
The DNA here is from genome assembly GCF_023897955.1 of Schistocerca gregaria. Taxonomy (NCBI): domain Eukaryota; kingdom Metazoa; phylum Arthropoda; class Insecta; order Orthoptera; family Acrididae; genus Schistocerca; species Schistocerca gregaria. Next base: position 85,353,603 of record NC_064923.1, read on the forward strand.
CCCTCGAGCATGGGTGTGTGTGTGTTATCCACAGTATAAGTTAGTTTAACTTAGATTAAGTAGTGTGAAGTAGCGTGTAGGCTTAGGGACCGATTGTAACGCGCCACTGGACGGTACCCAAGATCGAACTTACAACGACAATGGATCGTACTCTACTAACGTAGCTATGCCGTTAATGTATAGCTTCCTGCCACGTAGAATACTTGGGCGAACCAATCGACCACTAGAGCTTTAATTACGTACAGTTTTTAATTTCATACTGGATGTTATGACTGCGCGTCGCTATCTGATTTTAGAAGATTCCAGTCGTAGTGGAGCGTCTGGCGACTACTCGGAGTCTAGCTCGCTCCGTAATCGCACTCTCAAGGAACAAACTGAAGACAGATCACCCTTAGTATAATTACTACTGCAGCAATCTCAACCAATGACTATGCAGCCGGCTCGAATATCGAATAATGCAAGACAGCACCCTTACTTTACACAACGTCGACATCGAAAAATGACACGATTACACTACGAATAGACACATCCAAACATTCTAATGACAATGATCACCAATATCAAGCAGTAATTAAGAGACAGGCCGATTTATATAACAACTCTCGTTATCTAAGCTACTGCTCGAACCCAAATATCAAAACACTTTAAATACAGTGGCTGTTGATATAATTTCCGGGATGTGAGGTCGTGTTCCAAGAACTTTTCTGCTCCTTACGTTTCGTCCAGGACTGCGCTGGACTTCCTCAGAGGCGCTGCTCAGCTGAGTCTTGCCTCACATCCCGGAAAGCATATCAACAGCCATGTCACCCGGTTGTGAAAGCCTTCATTCTACAACTTTAAATACAGTACCCGTTTATATTATGTCAAGATAAATGCCCATCTAGCTTGCAATTGTTCTCCCACACAACGAAATTCTCAGAACGTCGTACATCATCTCAGGAAAAGACTCATACCTTTTAGTTACTAACAAAATTCCTATTCCACACATCGTCATGTTATGACTAGTTTGTATTAAGACGCTTTTACATATATTTATATAGATTAAAATAGTTTATGCTACCACTAAATCTCTTTTTCCGCGTAGCTCAGCCTTGCTATGTAAATAACACGACGTCACGTACTCCACCGATTTACCAATCTTTGTTATAGGTATAATCTTTGACTGTTCCGTAATAAATTACAACTTCAATTCTACTTGCATTCACTGAGCACACTTTTTCCATATATAAAATCTTTTTAAGTCTTTCGAATATCTCGCTTCTATATATTTATCGTGGATCCACTCACTGAACTTTTGATCAGTTAACCTTACAAATACCAGCATATACTCGTGTCGTGCAAAGCGTTATAACGATTTCTGGAATTCACCCTTTTCTTTTCGCCTAAAATATATATACACACACCAGATACTAATTAAATACACGGAAGGTTTATGTTAACCCAACAAAACTTGAATTTATTTGCTCTAGGTATTTCAATACAATCTCATCCACCTAAGTGTGCGAGTGGCAACCAAGACTACATCCCACAACACGGAAATTCAGAATTAAAAAAGATAAAAACAGTATGTGCCACCACCACCTTACATCTAACCTTAAGTGACAATTTAAAACAATTCTGAACCTCCTCAGGCGTTGACAATACGCGACCCGCTAAGTTCCCTACTTGAATTCGGCCACTCGTCACTTTGGCTAATCAAGTTTATGTTTAGCTGCGTGCTGCGTGTAAAATGGTTATTTTATTTTCTCGTCGCTTATCCACTCAACTACTGGTGCACTCTATCACAATATACTGAAACAGTTCGTATTTATTCGAGCCAATTCTCGGTCCGATGTAAGATAGTGGTATTTAAACAACAACTACGAACCTGTGTTCGAGGCTTTCCCTTCTCGATACACACACACCATCCACTACCAAACCACTTCAACAAAACGGCTAACAACCCATTTACCTCTTGGCGAGCCGCGACCACTAACCGTACAACACGGACAGCATATCGGTTCCACCGCTTCCCAAAAACTCAGCACCTACAAATCCACTTCTCTCTCTAACCAGGCTCACACTGGATTTACCACAGCAAACTTTACGGTCGAAACTGCCCACAAGACGACAATAAATTGATAGCTCGTGCACCTAAATTCACCAAAACCGGGGTATCACCAGCGACTATTCAGAAAATACCACAGAATCTCTGTATATTTCGTTGCTCAGCTTTGAGGGGAAACAACCGTCGCAGCCACGTATATGAGCAGGGGCCTAACAGACTAAATAGCCACGCTGCCTCCGCAAAGTGTACCCACATTAACGTACTGGTACTACCAATGCAAACCCCTTTCCCTCTCCCAAGCCTTAACCGCCAGCTACAGCGCCTCACTACACTATGCAGTGGGTCGCTGTACTATCGGACACAGACGCACACCGATATATCCATTTAGTAGGTGAGATGTCTACATGGGAACTAATTAAATCTTTGTCATACCAAAGGAACCATTTAAAACGAAAAACACGCAGCGCCAATTAGACAATTAATTATTCGTTGTTGCCGTCGGTTATCTATGACAGAGGCCAGCTACTGCGCGTCGCTCAGGCAGCATCTTTGGACCCAGCGAAGGCCAGTTGCATCGCTGAACTCGCGCGCGCTCACCACCTGTTTTTTAGTCGACGTTCGCAGTTCATCTACAACATTTTTTTCTTAATTCATCGTAGACGTATATTTACAGTAACCACCAGGTGTTATTATTAAGTTATCGTGTAGGATGCTCAGCGCCAGTAAGGGTGAACGTAACCCGTGCGTTTTGACACAGCACATGATGACCTCAGCAGTTTAGCCCCGTAAGACCTTACCACAAATTTCAAAAAATTTCTAGATTTCTGAAGCTTAACGCTGATAATAGCTCACACGACTCTGGGTGCGGGTATTTTTTCCGCTGTTAAAGAACCATTGCGCTCTTACGACTTTTGTAGCAATGACAATTTCGCAAATGTTGGCACCTCTATCATAAGGACGTTTGAGATTCTTCTTAGAGCCAAACAGCTTGAACTAACTGTCCGTGTGAGTTTCATTAGTCAGTCTTTGTAGGTAATTTACGTATCCACCAACAACGGAGCAGTTATGAAGGGTTTTGGATTTTATCATCAACAACCAGATTCACTTTTTCGTTTCGACGTATTTTCACAAACTGTATGGAATAGTTCTTTTATTCTCCTTGTTCACTGACGAACTAATAAATGTAGTATAGTTTTCTTCCAATGTCAACTGTGGTGTCACCGCCAGACACCACACTTGCTAGGTGGTAGCCTTTAAATCGGCCGCGGTCCGGTAGTATACGTCGGACCCTCTTGTCGCCACTATCAGTGATTGCAGACCGAGCGCCGCCACACGAAAGGCCTGGAGAGACTTCCTAGCACTCGCCCCAGTTTTACAGTCGACTTTGCTAGCGATGGTTCACTGACTTCTACGCTCTCATTTGCCGAGACGATAGTTAGCATAGCCTTCAGCTGCGTTATTTTCTACGACCTAGCAAGGCGCCAGTATCCGTACTATTGATATTGTGAATCATGTACCATGAAGAGCGACGTTCTTCATTAATGGATTAAAGTTAAGTATTCCACCAGATACGTCCGTTTTTCTCAATTCTAATTCCCTTGTCATGTTCCAGATGTCACGCCAGCCTGCGTGAGATAAAACGCGTGCATTTCGGCCTCCTTTAGTTATATGGGTTAGCTCTCCTGCCAACCACAACATCATCAATAAAAATCAACATGAATTTCACAAACAGAGGTCTTGAGAAACTCATCTCTACCCCCTGGGACGGAAATAGTATCCCCCACCTGCCTGCAACTAGCGTAAACCGTGAAACAGTGTGAACTTATTTCATAATTATATCAGCGAGTTGTGTAACTGAGACGGGACTTGGGGACCAGCCCAGTATTCATCTAGTGGGATGTGGAAAACCGCCTAAAAACGTCAAGGAAGCAGCGCATTAGCGCTCTTGGCTAACCTGTCAGGACTCGGTGCGGTTGTCTGTGAGAATATTAAGCTGCCATTTTTATGGTATTTTCTCTCTGAAACTTGGCGAAATTGCTTTCTTGCTGTCCGACGCCGCGATGCTAAATTCGATGAAGGCTGTAACTCCAAAGGAAAAAAGATTTCTCGCAATAGAACATTCGAAGGATGTCTGTGCAGTGATACCACTAGAGACTGGAATTTGATAGTATCATACGTTCAAGGAAAACCTCAAAGCGGAGGGAAACACTTCTTGGGCGAATAAAGTTTATTCCAGCAGACTTCTGACTGTGCGCAGGCTATGACTTTTCTCCGGAGTACATCTGTCCCAAAGTCAGTTCGGATGCACAACACGTCGGCATTCGTAGACAGAATCACTTAAAAAAAATATCTTAACTAACTTTTCAAATTAAAGTATGATGTGTTTTACCGTTCTCGTCTCATACAATAGTCATTAGCGTTCCTATTTGACTAATTGAGACTCCTTTCATTAAGGTTTAGATTTTGAAAATTTCTCAAAATGGCTGACTTCCGATAGTAGGTTCCATTATCGTTTCACAAAATTCAATACACGTCCACCCAGCCAAATAAATTATCACCAGACTGTGTTATTTCGTTTCCTTCGTAGCATATTATCAACCTACAGAAAGAACCCTACACACCACAGAGCATATTGCTTGTCTATCTCAATCGAAAATCAAAGATTGTATATCTAACGTTTTTATTTTACGGTGTGCTGGGAATAAATGCAGTTGGCATGACTGCACACCCATGTGCTCAATACGTAACTGTCGGAAGATTAATTGTTATATGAGATGGCAGAGTTCGAGGAGCAACGCATCTGCATTTGGAAAACTTTACAGAGACACTCCAAGTGATGCACGAAGCCCACGGTGATGAGTGCTTATGCTATAATCGGTGATAAGAATGGTGCACACGGTTTAAAGATGGCCAGCCGGTAGTTGAAAAGGACCCTCGTTTAGGACGCCCTTCGACGTCTACCAACGGCGTTCATGTCAGGAACGGCAACGAATTTGTGCATGCCAATCGAAGACTGATTGTCCGATAGACTGCAGCAGAATGTAGCATTTCAATTGGATCAAATCATAAAATCCTGACACAGCAGCTTGGAATGCACCGTGTTGCCGCCAACCTTGTACCACGACTAATGAGTCATCACCACAAGGACCTTCGCGTGTGAAATCACAGTTCTGCCCCATCCTCCATTCTCTCCATATCTGGCCCATGCAGACACTTTTTTTATTTCCAAAACTAAAGTCCCCTTTGAAAGGACGAAGATTTGCTACGATAGAATAGATAATCGAGAATTTGCAGGCGGCGCTTCGCGCGATGCAGCAAGAAGCGTACGAAGACAATTTCCAGGAGTGGTAACGATGTTGGGAGCTGTGTAGCAATTGTGGAGGAGAGTATTTTGAAGGAGACAGTGCATAATAAATAAAAGCTACGCATAGAAATTTTTAGTGGCGCATTTTTTAACAGATATGGTACAGTGTATTCCGTTTGTTGTAACGTAAATATTTGCACGCCGCAGATGGAAGAAAGGCTATAACGAGATGTTAGATATTGTTGAAGTGATCTCATTGGAAACGTCGGAAGCTCGTTAAGGCTGTTGGCAGTTGATGTTGTTGTCAATAAGAAAATAGCAGTGCCCAAAGACTCTGGAGATTTGCCAAAGGACATGTGGAGGATTGGTAAATAGTGCGAGCTGTGGCAGTTGACCCTGAACGTAAGTAAATGTAACATACTGCTCATACACAAAAGGAGATATCCACAGCTGTGCAGCTACACTGCTGATAACAAATTACTGTCAAGAGTATTCATCGTAAAATATCAAGGAGAAACCATCCGGAGCGAACTTAAGTGGAGTGACAACGTAAAACGTATGGTGCGCAAAGTAGACACCAAACTGAAATTCATAGATAGACTCTTATGGAAATATAACTCATCCTCGAATGAAGTGACACAAAAAACACTTGTTCAACCGATTTTTGAATATTGCTCCCATGTCGGGAATTTTTCCAGGCGGAACTAATAGAAAGTACAGACAAAATTTAAGGAAAAGGCGCGTGATTCATCAAGGGATCGCTAAGTCGGTTCGAGAGAGCTACAGAGCTGCTAAGCAAACTCCGGTGGCAGACGCTACAGGAGAGGCGTTATGCATCACAGAGAGGTTTGCTTGTGGCATTCCAAGAGAATGTATTGCGGGAAGAGTTGGACAACATATCAGTTTCTTCTATATTCGCCTCGTGAAATGACGACAGTAATAAAATTCGAGAAAGTTGAGCCAATACCAAGGTTTACAGGCAGCCATTCTTCCCGCGCGCCGTTCGCAAATGAAACATGGTCTGTCAGGGAGGATTAATTAGTGGAACCAAAAGTACACTTCGCCACACACCGGAATGTGGCTTACGGGTTACCAGAATGAGATTTTCACTCTACAGCAGAGTGTGCGCTGATTTTAAACTTCCTGGAGTTAGTCGCGCTTGGGAAGCTCAGATGGGAAACCCGCGAAAGGTAAAGGTCCCGAGTTCGAGTCTCGTCCCGGCACACAGTAATAATCTGCCAGGAAGTTTCATATCAGCGCATACTCCGCAGCAGAGTGAAAATCCCATTCTGGAAACATCCCTCAGGCTGTGGCTAAGCCTTGTCTCCACAATATCCTTTCTTTCAGGAGTGCTAGATCTGCTATGTTCGCAGGAAAGCTTCTGCAAAGTTGGGAAGGTGGGAGACGAGATACTGGCAGAAGTAAAGCTGTGAGGACGGGGCGTGACTCGTGCTTGGGTAGCTCAGATAGTAGAGCACTTGCCCGCGAAAGGCAAAGGTCCCGAGTTCGAGTCTATGTCTGGCACACTGTTTCAATCTGCCAGGAAGTTTCACTGGCTGATATTGATGTGGTTTTAGGCACGAAGAAGCTTAGGAAGGGTCGTTGGATATTTTTAACTGCTCATCATAATACAATTGATGAGTATATTGTTGGCAATTTGCGATCGGTCTTAACCAAAACCTAGTTTTTCGCGCATCTCAGGGGCTATGACAGTCATATCTTTTGGATTATGAGTAGTATAACGACATAGTTTTCCAGGTACATTCCGTGCTATACGTGGACACCATCTGCGAAATGTGTTGCGTATACGGTTTGTAATAAAGAAGAAATAAATTTACTCATCAGACCTGATGCGGCAGATTTACAGCATGAACACAATTTTGGGCAGGGTGAGAGGGGATAAGTTTTGTAAACGTTTGAGATGATGTCTAAACCTTGTTGAAAATCACTAAGAGCTCTCATTCTCAAATACTGGGTGAATATACTCTGGGTATTTGCACAAAGTGCTTCACACAGCCTCAAGTCGTATTGACTGTTTATAACTATAATACTTATCTCACTTTATTCAACTTTCACGTAAGTTTATATCTCGCAATGAGCAGAGTTTTAGAATTTTTAATTCGGGTAGTATTTACAAGAGATTTTTAAAATCAAATTTTTTGTCCCTACAAGCCCTTAGGTAGGCAATATGTAAGGGATTCTGCTGCGCGGAATTAGCCGAGCGGTCTCAGGCGACGCAGTCATGGACTGTGCGACTGGTCCTGGCGGAGGTTCGAGTCCGCCCTCGGGCGTGCGTGTGTGTGTGTGTGTGTGCGTGTGTGTGTGTGTGTGTGTGTGTGTGTGTGTGTGTGTGTGTGTGTGTGTGTGTGTGTGTGTGTCTGTCCTTGTGTTTGTCGTTAGGATTATTTAGGATAAGTAGTGTGTAAGCTTAGGACTGATGACCTTAGCAGTTAAGTCCCATAAGATTTCACATATGAACATTTATGAACATTTGTAAAGGACCGTCTTTGTAGCTTGGGATATCCGCTACGTAATATAGACAATGAGGTCCAGTGTAGCCACTTCCGGTGTAATCATTTTCCAGTACAACAAATTTCCCTATGTAACCATAATACAGTATAGCCAACTGTTTCAAGTTCATCTATTTCACAGTGTAATAAATATTCAGTGTAACCTTCATTCAGTGTAACCATTTTCCACTGTAACCAGTTTCCACTGTAACCAGTTTCCACTGGAACCACTTTCCACTGGAACCACTTTCCACTGTAACCACTTTCCACTGTAACCACTTTCCACTGTAACCACTTTCCACTGTAACCACTTTCCACTGTAACCACTTTCCACTGTAACCACTTTCCAGTGTTACCAGTTTCCAGTGTTACCAGTTTCCAGTGTTACCAGTTTCCAGTGTTACCAGTTTCCAGTGTTACCAGTTTCCAGTGTTACCAGTTTCCAGTGTTACCATTTTCCAAGTGTTACCATTTTCCAAGTGTTACCATTTTCCAAGTGTTACCATTTTCCAAGTGTTACCATTTTCCAAGTGTTACCATTTTCCAAGTGTTACCATTTTCCAAGTGTTACCATTTTCCAAGTGTTACCATTTTCCAAGTGTTACCATTTTCCAAGTGTTACCATTTTCCAAGTGTTACCATTTTCCAAGTGTTACCATTTTCCAAGTGTTACCATTTTCCAAGTGTTACCATTTTCCAAGTGTTACCATTTTCCAAGTGTTACCATTTTCCAAGTGTAACCATTTTCCAAGTGTAACCAGTTTCCAAGTGTAACCAGTTTCCAAGTGTAACCAGTTTCCAAGTGTAACCAGTTTCCAAGTGTAACCAGTTTCCAAGTGTAACCAGTTTCCAAGTGTAACCAGTTTCCAAGTGTAACCAGTTTCCAAGTGTAACCAGTTTCCAAGTGTAACCAGTTTCCAAGTGTAACCAGTTTCCAAGTGTAACCAGTTTCCAAGTGTAACCAGTTTCCAAGTGTAACCAGTTTCCAAGTGTAACCAGTTTCCAAGTGTAACCAGTTTCCAAGTGTAACCAGTTTCCAAGTGTAACCAGTTTCCAAGTGTAACCAGTTTCCAAGTGTAACCAGTTTCCAAGTGTAACCAGTTTCCAAGTGTAACCAGTTTCCAAGTGTAACCAGTTTCCAAGTGTAACCAGTTTCCAAGTGTAACCAGTTTCCAAGTGTAACCAGTTTCCAAGTGTAACCAGTTTCCAAGTGTAACCAGTTTCCAAGTGTAACCAGTTTCCAAGTGTAACCAGTTTCCAAGTGTAACCAGTTTCCAAGTGTAACCAGTTTCCAAGTGTAACCAGTTTCCAAGTGTAACCAGTTTCCAAGTGTAACCAGTTTCCAAGTGTAACCAGTTTCCAAGTGTAACCAGTTTCCAAGTGTAACCAGTTTCCAAGTGTAACCAGTTTCCATGTGTAACCAGTTTCCAAGTGTAACCAGTTTCCAAGTGTAACCAGTTACCAAGTGTAACCAGTTACCAAGTGTAACCAGTTACCAAGTGTAACCAGTTACCAAGTGTAACCAGTTACCAAGTGTAACCAGTTACCAAGTGTAACCAGTTACCAAGTGTAACCAGTTACCAAGTGTAACCATTTTCCAAGTGTAACCATTTTCCAAGTGTAACCATTTTCCAAGTGTAACCATTTTCCAAGTGTAACCAGTTTCCAAGTGTAACCAGTTTCCAAGTGTAACCAGTTTCCAAGTGTAACCAGTTTCCAAGTGTAACCAGTTTCCAAGTGTAACCAGTTTCCAAGTGTAACCAGTTTCCAAGTGTAACCAGTTTCCAAGTGTAACCAGTTTCCAAGTGTAACCAGTTTCCAAGTGTAACCAGTTTCCAAGTGTAACCAGTTACCAAGTGTAACCAGTTTCCAAGTGTAACCAGTTTCCAAGTGTAATCAGTTTCCAGTAGAACATTTTACAGAGGAAGCATATTCCAGTGGAACCAGTTCCTGTGTAAATATTTTCCACTGCAAGCATTTTCCACTGCAAGCACTTTCCACTGCAAGCACTTTCCACTGCAAGCACTTTCCACTGCAAGCATTTTCCACTACAAGCATTTTCCACTGCAAGCATTTTCCACTGCAAGCATTTTCCAGTGTAGCAGCTTTCCAGTGTAGCAGCTTTCCAGTGTAGCAGCTTTCCAGTGTAGCAGCTTTCCAGTGTAGCAGCTTTCCAGTGCAGCAGCTTTCCAGTGTAGCAGCTTTCCAGTGTAGCAGCTTTCCAGTGTAGCAGCTTTCCAGTGTAGCAGCTTTCCAGTGTAGCAGCTTTCCAGTGCAGCAGCTTTCCAGTGTAGCAGCTTTCCAGTGTAGCAGCTTTCCAGTGTAGCAGCTTTCCAGTGTAGCAGCTTTCCAGTGTAGCAGCTTTCCAGTGTAGCAGCTTTCCAGTGTAGCAGCTTTCCAGTGTAGCAGCTTTCCAGTGTAGCAGCTTTCCAGTGTAGCAGCTTTCCAGTGTAGCAGCTTTCCAGTGTAGCAGCTTTCCAGTGTAGCAGCTTTCCAGTGTAGCAGCTTTCCAGTGTAGCAGCTTTCCAGTGTAGCAGCTTTCCAGTGTAGCAGCTTTCCAGTGTAGCACCTTTCCAGTGTAGCAGCTTTCCAGTGTAGCAGCTTTCCAGTGTAGCAGCTTTCCAGTGTAGCAGCTTTCCAGTGTAGCAGCTTTCCAGTGTAGCAGCTTTCCAGTGTAGCAGCTTTCCAGTGTAGCAGCTTTCCAGTGTAGCAGCTTTCCAGTGTAGCAGCTTTCCAGTGTAGCAGCTTTCCAGTGTAGCAGCTTTCCAGTGTAGCAGCTTTCCAGTGTATCAGCTTTCCAGTGTAGCAGCTTTCCAGTGTAGCAGCTTTCCAGTGTAGCAGCTTTCCAGTGTAGCAGCTTTCCAGTGTAGCAGCTTTCCAGTGTAGCAGCTTTCCAGTGTAGCAGCTTTCCAGTGTAGCAGCTTTCCAGTGTAGCAGCTTTCCAGTGTAGCAGCTTTCCAGTGTAGCAGCTTTCCAGTGTAGCAGCTTTCCAGTGTAGCAGTTTTCCATTGTAGCCGTTTTCCATTGTAGCCGTTTTCCATTGTAGCCGTTTTCCATTGTAGCCGTTTTCCATTGTAGCAGTTTTCCATTGTAACAGTTTTCCATTGTAACAGTTTTCCATTGTAACAGTTTACCAGTGCAGCTCTTGTCTACAATAATAATTTTCCAGTGTAACAATTTTCCAGCATAACCATTACCTAGTTGTCAATATCCAGCATAACCATTTTTCAATGCAACCATTTCCTATTGTAACCATTTCCCAGTTTAAATATCATCAAGTGTAACTCTTTCACAGTGTAGTTGGTTTCAGTTGTAACAATTTTATGTGTAACCATTTTCCAGTGTAACCATTTTCCAGTGTAACCATTTTTCAGTGTAACCATTCTCCAGTTTCATGATTTCCCAATTTAACCATTTTCCAGTGGTTGAATTTTCCAGAGCACATTTATTCCTGTGTAACCATTTCCAGGGTTAGCATTTCCATGTGGAAGCATTTTGAAGTGCTACCATTTTCCTGTGTAACAATTTACCAGTGTAAAGTTTTCATTATTATAATTTTCCTATGTAGTTGTTTTCTACTCTAATAATTTCATATTGCAAAAATTTTCCAGTGTAACCATTTTACAATGTAACCATTTTCCAGTGTTAACATTTGCCAGGGTAGCCATTTACCAGGGTAACCATTTACCAGGTTACCATTTTCCAGTGCAACTGTTTTCCAATGTAACCATTTTCCAGTTTTATGATTTCCCAATTGAACCACCTTCCAGTGGAAGAATTTTTCAGAGCACACTTATTCCAGTGTTTCCGTTTCCAGGGTTAGCATTTCCAAGTGGAAGCATTTTGAAGTGTAAACATTTTCCTGTGTAACAGTTTACCAGTGTAAAATTTTCATTGTAACAATTTTCCAGTGTAGCTGTTTTCCGCTCTAATAATATTATATTGCAACTGTTTTCCTGTGTAACCCCTAGGTAGTTAACCATACCCAGCATAATCAGTTTCCGGCATAACCATTTCCCAGTTTAACCATTTCCCAGTGCAACCATTTCCCAGTGATTTCCAGTGTAATTGCAATACAACGATTTCAAGTGTAATTGTCTTATCATGACATTTTCCAGTGAGTAAAACACTTAGAATCATCATGTTAGACGCTCAGATCAATACTTTATCCATGTTGTCACTAGCCATTCAGCCCTTATGTTATATATAATCATGATATCAGATGTTGATCATTGAAGGTGGCAGAATTAAGTCACAATAACGGGAAACTGGTTACACTACAAAAGTTACTCCAGAAAATGAATTGGCTGAAAAACGGATGTTTTTTAAACAGTCATACTAGAAAATAGTAATGTTGAAAATGGTTGGACTAGAAGCAGTTACGGTGGAAATGCTTTCACAGGATATGGCTAGACGGAATGATGGTTACACGGGAAAATGGTTACACTGGGAAATACTTACACCAGAAAAAGGTCACACTGGAAAATTTTTGCATTAGACTGGAAATAATTAAAAGCAATGGGAAACCTTTACACAAGAAAATGGTTTCAATGTAAAACAGTTATACTGGGATATGCTTATGCTGGAAATGGGTACACTGGAAGACTGAAACTGGATGTCACCATTTTTGTAAGGTGGGATGTGTGTGTATGGTTACAATTTAACAGTATTATGAATCAATTTGGTACGACTTTCCTGTAACTAGGGTCGTAGAGTTTCTGCTGTAGCATAGGGTGTTACGATTTTTGTATTAATGTGTGTTGTTAGAACTTCTGCTGCATTGTCGATGGTAAAATGTTTGGTCTTACATGGCCCATTTATCAGCCATGTGTTTCGAGTAATGGCAGTGAGCCGCTGCACATACACATTGTCAGCTACTGATATTATACACTGTTTTGAAATACGGTAACTGGCAATTGCTGCTAAGTTATGGCACGTACACTATCAAGTAATGGCACAGACAACGTCAGATCCAACATTTAGAGTATTATTTCAGTTACAGATGTCCGTTTGTGTAAGTAAACTATCATTGCTTGATTTCGGTTCATTCTCGAAGCACCAAACAGTCGATTGCTGGGTAGCTATGCGCTCGGACATCTGTACCCAAATTTAGTCTCCTGGTATGATGTAGCATAACGATTTGCATTTTCTCTCTCCAGTTTGTCGAACGTTTTCATTTTCCAATGGACATGTGCTTCATTCTTAGTGTGCCTTTCGATTAAAACGTTCACATCTAGTTCCCATATTCTTTTCTTTTTTTGGCAGTCATACGTCTTTGAACGCCCAGTGTAAACAAAGTGCTCGGGAAATTTCTGGGCTGCCTGTTATTTACACAAAAACAAATGACGTTTTAGAGCCCATACTAATGTCACATCTCAATAGCAGCATATACTGGCTGTTAGTAAGAACTTGAAAATAAAAATAAAAGAGCAAATAAGTAGACAAATGAAAAAGGAAAGGCGGTAATATGTCTGCATTACGCTTTATTACAGAGTAATACAGTCTTGGCCCCCTAGCACCCCAACCCGACCCCCCTCCCCCACTGTTCATCCCCCACTCTCCACTTCTTCTTCCCCCCCCCCCCCCCACCCACCCACCCAACCTCTTCGCCACATTTACTTTACAACTGATGCCGCGGAAACAGGCGGTAATGGCGGCGGCTTCTGAGACGAAGCGCCTGGTGTCCGGTTCGCTTCCGCATGACGCGCCTCTGACGACGACGACGACGACGCCAGCGCAAACGTATCGGGCGTGTAGACGTCTCTGAAGTGCTGGACGCTTCGATGGGGAGAGCCCCCGAGGTGGACGGAAGGGGGACATCGGCGTCCTGCAAGCGAAATACGGGACCTTCAGCATTTCGCCACCAGTGGAGTAAGTTACATGGTGAATTGTTGGAAAACAAAAAATTCTGAAAATTGCGGTAGCTTCCACGGCTATCAGCTAGCGTGAATTTCTTAACGATGCTGTCCAGATTTTCAAACTGCCGAAAGCACACAAGGTGATCGGTTTTCCGGCTGAGAGACATTTCTATGCTGACTTCAGTAACACTCGGGGCTGTTAGACGCTGCACCACATCCTCGACTACTAATCGAGGTGCCATCATAGCGTGTGTTTTCGCAGAGATGTGGTTCCCTTGTTGAATAGTTCAATTCAAGAATCATGAACGGGACAGCGAATGTTACGCACAAACAGAGCTAACATTGCGTGTGCACCAAGCAGGCGTAATGTTGTTAGTATACATAACACAATTATCACGTGACGTCAGAAGTAGTATCAGATTGTTCGCTGACGAGCAGCTACCTGCAAGGAGGTATTATCTGAATACTAGATGATTACTCTGCAGTTCGCAAGTAAGTGACTGGCAGAGGGTTTATCGAACCATCTTAAATCTTTCCGTGCGAGTTCTGAGTTCTCTTATTTTATTATGATGATAATTTCTCCCCATGTTGTGGGCGCCAACAAATTACTTTCACACTCTGAGGAGAAAGCTGGAGGTTGAAATTTCATGAGGAGGTCCTGCCGCACGCAAAAAACACCTTTGTTTTAAAGACTGCCGCCCCAGTTGAAGTATCGTACGGATAATAGCATTCGTGTGAAGTGCAAGTCAATGCCTATAAACAAGACTACGGTCCAATTAAGAGATTAGTGTTGAGCGTATTGAGTACATCTCATCGTATCAGTATTCAGAGATAACAATGAGAATTAATGCAATGTGGGAAGAGGATGCAATGTCTTTACCGGACAAGGAGAACTGAAGACTTAAATAAATATCACGGGTTTTGCTAAAGTGCACTGCGCTTGTAAAGGAAGTTGCACTGAAGACGCTTGATGAATGATTCTAGAATATTGTGCTGTCACCAGCAGTCTTTATCCCCAAAGAACAAATTCAGCGATGTGAAGCTATGATCATAAAACTGTCGGTGTAGTACACAAGAAAGGGTAACAGAAAAGCCTGGGTAACTTAAATGGGAATTATCGGAAGAAGGACTACTTAGTTCTTCCTAACACTTGTTGTTTAAATTTAGAGAACCTGTAGTCGCAGAGGACTGTGAGATATCCTGCTGTTACCGTCATGTATCTCACATCAGGACAAGAGATTAAGACGCGAACAGAGGCCGGTACACATATTGCGCTCAACACGCAAATGAACTTTCGCAGAACATCGATAACATCGTTACGAAGAACACCCCACTGTGTACCATCCTCTGGATTGCAGAGTCTACATCTACATCGATACTCTGTAAAACACGTTTAAGCGCCTGGTAGAGGGTGATAGAATCACTTTCGCAACTCTCTATTATTCCAATCTCGCACAGCGTGCGAAAAGAACGAACTCCTATATCTTCCTGTACGAGCTCTGACTTCTATTACTTTATCATGGTGATTCTTTCTCCCTGTGTAGTGTATTTGTAGATGGAGATTTACCACTTTAGTTACCAGACGTGAATGTAAACCTGGAATTCGCGGACAACGCGTATTTAGAACGTTAAATCTGTATCTACCCACTAAGATCTTCATGTTATGGAACTCTGTTTAAATACGAGGCGTTATGATTAACAATTTTATTTACGTAGTTGGTAACTCAGCCATTCTTCTACTCACGTCGAGAAAGCTCTACCATAATGAGCAAAATACTGATTGTTGGGTCTGTCGATGAAGTGTCAATTCACTATCATGCGTCGAACGGTGGGCAGTGAAGACTGTCTGTTGCTGAAGGCGGAAATTAACGGAAAACGAATGCCGTTGTGTCATCGCAAACAGTTACGGCTGCTGTTTACGCGGCACCCACAGAATATTCCGGAAATGTTACCAGTGACTCCCGCTCATTAAGCAACGGTATAGGATTGTTGAAATGCATTCAAGCGGAATACGTAATGTTTGAAGCGATACAAAGGTCTTTCGAATAGTTTCCGCTCTCGGATTTACTGCTACAATGGCAACGGCAATCCGTAAATTCTTCGAAATAATTTACGCTGTCAGATTCGATGACGCAGACCGAGTGCAACTATTTCCGTTTCGATCTGCACAGCTATGCAACATTTGAAAGTAAAATGTTTAACAGTGCACTTCGTGTCACGTACAATCGGTAACCACAAGCGGCTCCGTGCACTGACTCCTCACGTCGTCTGGAGCCTTGGTCTGAGGGTCGTCTTGCAGACCGAAACCAGTAACCAGAATTTAAAACAATAAAAATTATCGTGAGCTGGACTGATTGCTGTTAATATATTAAACACGATTGCTGTGTTCCGTAATGACGTCAAAGATCGCAATAATTATATCTCGCAAAGGAGAATTCGAGCAGTCATTTGTCCCTCGCTCCATATGATAACAGTACAACGCACTTCAGAGTAATTTACAGAGTGTGGATGTATATGCAGATGTAAAAGTAAATTTAAATGTAAATGTCAATGTGGCCTGAATGTTATGGATACCGAAGCTGATGGCGAACCGTGACCTGGAGTTAACACGATTTCCTGGTTTGGTTCAACACGTAACTGGCTTCACTTTCAGGTATCAATACATCATATTCAGTAGAAGCGACTAGTTTGCTTTGTAATACGGAGATGCAGATTGATACTGCTTTATATTTTCAGTTCCAAGTTGGAGCTGGAACACTGCCGGCAGGTACTAACGAGGGAATCATATAAGTATTTCCTAGCCGCTATCACAATCAAGCTGTAAGATGAGGTACTCACCGCATCAGTATCTCGAACTTCCTCCCCTTGCAGTCGCCGTTCCATCAGCAAGCGCAGGAACTCGTCCAGAGTGAAGAGGCGCCCCTCCTAAAAGAGAACACACGAGTTTAGGTACAGAACACCTAGTCGAAAAGGTAGAACGACCTAATATTTAGCATATGTAGTCTACATGTCACCGTAACAATGTTCCCGTGTTTTACAGCCTCAGAGAAATTGTTATTAACCTTTTACAAGGAGATTCTTTTTCTGTCTTTTTTACACAAAGGTTGTGTCTCTTCCAAATTATGTAAACACTAAGTTTATGAGCAAGACGATAAATAAGAAAAATTTTCCGTAAAGCGAGATTTTAATTAGAAATTTTGAAGTGATTAGAATTCACATCAGCGGGACAGGGTAATGTGTTTGGTAGTGAAAATAAAAATGGTTTCTCGTTTCATAACACTTTTACTGATCAGTAAATGACTGACAGCCAACAATTTCGTTAAATGTTTTTTGAATGCGGTCGTTCTCGGTTTCTGAAAAGGGCCTGGAAAAATTTTGAAACAATTATTCTCCATGAGAAAACGTAATACAATAATACAAGTCCTCCATTTCCGTCATCTATAACTTTTAATACTGATTCCGTGTCGATTTGTCTAAGTATGCAATTCGGGGATCATCACCACCAAATCAAACACCACTTATATGACGAGGTGCGTTAAATCCTCTGTTTTTCTTACTTTTGAATACATTATGAGAGTAGCAGTGATCAGTGAGTTACAAATATTTACTATTAAAAACAGAGTTGATCACGATTTATTTATTTAGGTGACCTGTTTCGCCCACTACTGTGGTCATCTTCAGACCATTGAGTAGGAACCCCTTTCTGCTGGAGAACTGAGTATTGATTCTCCAGCAGGAAGAGGTTCCTACTGAGTGGTCTGAAGGTGACCACAGTAGTGGTCGAAACCGGTCACCTTAATAAATAAATCGTGATCAAGTTTGTTTTTAATAGTATATCTCTGTTTTTCTCATTACTCTGATGTGATGGACGCCATCCACCCACCCACCCACCCTCTCTCCCACCCCCTCACTCTATTCCGTGCATCGTTCGTTTCCCTTTTCAAGAGACCTGTAGCAACATTATGTAGCCAAAATTTGACCTCTTTTTCGAACCGAGTGTCATGTACACAATGGCTACGCATAGGCCTTTATCATAGTGATCAAATCAGTTAGGGGTGGTGTACATTAAACTGAGCAGCAACAGGTTACTGGAAGTGCACTTCTCCGCGCACCGCAAGATGGCTTGCGGGATACAGATGTGGATGCTGATGTAGCAGCTAGGCTAAAGTGTCTGAGATGACAACCACTAATTGGAGAATCGAGTTCGCTCATCGATACTATTGTACCCAACCTTTCACATTCGAATACAAATTAGTGCGATGAGGAAACAGTGGAGAAATACTACTCGAGTCATGCTGTTTCCGACTACGGGACTCAAAGTCTTCCTATCAAAGCCATGGCGGAGGTACAGTAAATCGTGATGGCGTTTAGTAGCTAGTAGCTACGTTAAATTCAGTCAGGTTGCCCTCAGTCCCTACTGGCCACGAGAAGGCTCACCTGCAGAGTGTCTGGAAACGAAGCGCCACTGTGCTGCTCTTCCTCCGTGTCCGCGTCGCTGGAGCCCAGGCAGCACACCTTCCTGAGGCGCTGGAAGATCTGTGTATAGAGAAAACGTGTGAGACAGTGTCCTCACGTTGAGCTTAAGCAAACGCTACAGCGCTATTTCGCACGCGATAGGCGATGCGGTATAATACTTGCAGGTGCGACTGTACAGAACAGGTCCTGCAAGAATTACATGCTTTCTCCTCTTTACTGAGAAACACCTGACTGCGGGTCACAGTGTGTGGAACTTTAATTTCGTAGCATACATTACTGTGAAAGTATTTGTATGGAGTTTAGCCATGTATGGAAGTGAAACGTGGACGATAAAGGGTTTCGACAAGAAGAGAGTTGAAGCTTTCGAAATGTGAGGCTACAGAAGAATGCTGAAGATTAGATGGGTAGATCACGTAACTAATGAGGAGGTATTGAACAGAATTGAGGAGAAGAGAAATGTGTGGCACAACTTGAATAGAAGAAGGGATCGATTGATGGGGTATATTATGAGGCATCATGGGATCACCAATTTGGTATTGGAGGGCAGCGTGGAGGGTAAAAATCGTAGAGGGAGACCAAGAGATGAATACACTAAGCAGATTCAGAAGGATGTAGGTTGCAGTAGGTACTGGGAGATGAAGAAGCTTGCACAGGATAGAGCAGCATGGAAAGCTGCATCAAACCAGTCTCAGGACTGAAGACCACAACAACATTACTGTCAGTGTTGAAAATAAACGTTGAAGATGATCTGCCAACTATGTTACTAGCAAGCAGCAGTTACCTTCTGTAAATAAAATTCCAATATATTCTGTATCATCGATGTAATATACCCATTAATTCCTTAAGGTTTCGCAACCACCGACACCATGCGACTGTTTCTTTGACTTATCCGTTCCAACTAAACAGTCAAACCTTTTTATTTTCAGTCTATATCTCGTATCACAACTGCAACTGTGAGTTAGTACGACAACGACAGCTGTTTCGGGGACGTACCTTGTAAAGTCTCCCCCTTCTGGTCGGTTGAGGGCGCCAACGCCACTGACGCGACACCTGCTCGGGCGTCTCTGAAGACCGGGACGGCTCGGTGTCCAGACTAGACCAGCTGGCAGTGTCCTGGAGAAAAAATTAAAAACTTTGAACTAACGATACCTGTCAGTAATATGATGGATTGATGGGTTTGGTAAGTATTTAACAGTAGCTGTAACTGAAAGTCATTGCGTTAGAATTGGAAATAATTTCTTTCCGACTAAATGAATATAAACTGGGCAACAAGTTGTATGCGTCATGCTCTCTCAGATTAAAGTTATTGTGGTGTAATTGTATGTAAAACTATAGCATTGTCATTGTTATTAGTGTCGTCCCATTACTGAGTCAATGGTTAACTAATACAGTGGGATATATGTTACTGTTGTTGTTAACTTGAGGCCGTAGACTTGGTTGATACAGCTCTCGAAGATAATCAGTAGTGTGTAAAGTTCTTGAACTGGCCACAACTACTACGAGCTCCATCCACTTTAACCTGCTTAGTGTAGTCATGCTACGGTTTCTTTCTACAGTTTTTGTTCCTCACCACACACAAAAAATGGCGCCTGTCATCAACAACTGCAGAATAAATACACAAGGAAAAAATTCCTTGAAATATGCTAGATGGCGTCACCGTTGTTGACATACAATCAGGGTACAAAATATCGAGTAACCTTGTTCTGACCACTGTTATAACGGAACAGTACGGAATCTTTGGTACTCACCCCGGCACCTCCACGCTCTTCCTCCCCAAGCAGGCGGATTTCCAGCAACAGAAGAAAGAACTCGTCCAGAGTGAACGCTGGGGCCTGTTGGAAAAGGGAATGTGGTTGTTGGCTGCGAACATTTATTTGTAGTGTTAGGACATTGTAACTGTTCACAAGCACAGATTTGGCCGCACTATAACAGTCTCGATAATATCGATACTCATGTTGTCTGGTTGAAGCACGAAACACACATTCGTAGTTTCCAGTCAGTACTGGTCTTTCGTACCTGGAATCTCAGAACGTTGATTGGAAGGATAGATGTGCGTAAGAATTACTTGGATGCTCTAGTCAAAGGCTGATCGTACCAAAACCGAGAGGGAATAGTTGTAACGGAATATGAAAGTGAGGAAGAATTACAGCAAATGTAGAACTCACTAAACAGTGTAATGAGGAAAGAACATGGGCTGAGAAAGTCATGAAAGAAAAAAGTAGTGAAGATTATCAGAAATGATATTAGAGATAAACATGACGTCAAATTTCAGACCTTGTACAGACGGGATAAACGAATAGTGATACATTGGTAGATAAATAACATTTGACGTCAAAAGTTAGGAGAATTCAAGTAAAAGATTAGGACAGATGAAGATGCATTCCTAACTAAAAGGAGGTGAACTAACATTAAACCCAGGTCTTAATATGAGAAAGGAGTTTCTGAGAATACCACGCGAAAGTGAATCATCATTGGGCTCTGGGCTCTAGAAAAATCTGGGAAGGACAGAATCGAAGTGTTTGGTACATGCTCTTACAGAGGTAGGCAGAAAACTGAGAAGGCTGATAAGGTACGAAATGAGATTCTACACAGACAGAACAAGACTACATGAAAAAAATTGTAGTAAGAAAGGAATGGACTAAAAGACATGTGTTGGCGTCAGGAAATGCTTTCTATTTTGCGAGAGCGAAGCACAGAGGGCTAAATCCGTAACAGAAAACAGAAGTTGTAATATATCGAACAAATATTCGAAGACTGTGGGTCTAACTGATACTCTAAGTTGAAGAGGTAGGCATGTTTTGGAAGTTTGGCGGCCACTTCAAACGAGTTAGAAGACTGATTACATGTCTTCCCCCTCCTCATGAAATGAGTCGCGTCCCAGGACGAAGACATGCGGCGCATCTTCATCGCTTGTCACGGGCTTCTCATTCAACCATGGAGCAGCTGACCACCTGATAATGGACCAGACAATCTGCAATGGCGTCATCCAACGGCGGATCTTACATCAGGTCTAGTGAGTAAGGTTCCCGTGACACAAAACGCTGCGGAGCCTCCACAAGATGCTACACTCGGGCACTTCCCGTCCCCAGTCTCCTACTCATCGTCCTGACGGTGTGGTTATTTGTAGCTAAAGCCTTACATAACTTCTTTTTGAGCTCTTTTGGTCTCTTCAATTCCTTCGTTTACATTACACTGTATGTCTCTCGGTTTAGGCTAAATAAATTAGAAAAAAACACTGAGTGAGTAACTATCTTTTCGCAGTGTTTTGGGTTTACCCTCATGAGCGTTACATTAGCATGTAACTCACCTGCGAGGTGGCTGCCACGTGGACGTTGGAGTTCTCCACGGGGGCCTCCTCCTCCCTGTCCTGTTCTGCTGAACGACAGCAGAACCACCTCTTCACGCGTGCAAACATCTGTGCAAAGAGGCACCACGTGAAATGTCATCCACACATTACGCAGGGATAAACATTATAGCTAGAGACAGAAAAAGAATCATTCCACTGTTAAAGCCGTTGTCGGATTATTTCATGGCAATTGTGTTTCACGTGTGTTGCCTCCTATCTTATATCATTGCTCTTCGTTGTCCTATGAATTACATTACTATTTTAAGGAATAAATATATGTCCATTATTGGAGAAAAGAGAAATTCAGGTTAAGTTTGTTAAATCTAATGAGTTAAGGAAGTAGAAATCTGAAACCATACATTGTTGAAAGTTCTCCAAAGTGTAGCATTTTCAAAATGTTTACGCTCTCCATCGAGAAACTAAGTTACCGATCTGCCAACGTAGCGCTATGGTGTGAAGGCAAACCACCCAGTATTTTTGTGAACATAGAAGGACCACAGTACGCTTTCACAATGTTCATATTTTTGCTACTATATGAAGTTACTTTTCCTGAAGGGATTTGTGTCAATTTGAGCTGAGGGAATCTGGTCGGGAAATGACCCGCTCGAAAGTAAAGAACGAAAGCCATTCTGATATCTCCGACAGTCTAATACATGTACTGGTACCGTTGTTACTAACAAGGGAACCACCCCATCGCACCCCCCTCAGATTTAGTTATAAGTTGTCACAGTGGCCTTGAAAAACTGAACACCGATCAATCGAGAAAACAGGAAGAAGTTGTGCGGAACTATGAAAAAATAAGCAAAATTTACGAACTGAGTAGCTGTTTGGTATATCATTTCAAAATATGCAATACTATCAAATTATGCGACATTTCTTCCACTCTCGTTGCATCAGGCTTCACTGGCTCATAGATTTTACGGAGCCCTCGCACCAGATGCACCTGACCATGACATTTTAAATCAAGTTCCAATCAACACTGTTACGTTAAGCTCGGTAACACATTATAACCTAACTAATCAATACATTCAATTACGCATCACCACTGTCGACTCAGCACATGTGACAGATGTAACCATACATGTAGAAGGAGTAAAGGGGAGAAATGTCACATCATAGCTAAGTCAAATTGCCATCTCTTTGTTTCTTACATTAAATCCACTTTCAATTTTACTTTAAAATACACCCACAACATATGATGTATCTTATTTACTATCATCACCTTAGCTAACAATAAGTTCAAACCAAATTGTGTACATAAATTTCTACTTATATATTTTTCTTATTTTTTTATTTGATTTTTTTGTTCCTATTTCGTTGCATTAGCTGTAATTGGCTCGAAGTTTTTCCAAGCCCTCGCATCTGATGCGGCTATGACATTTTAATTCAACTCCCTATCTCCACTGTTACAGTAAGTTCCGAAACACATTATAACCTAACTAATCAATACATTAAATTAAGTGTTACTACTTTCGAGACAATGACAGATGAAACCATACACATAGAAGGTATAAAAGAAGAATTTTCACATCATACTTAAATTAAATTGCCATCTGCTGTTCCTTCCATTCAATATTCTTTTAATTTAAATTAAAAATACATTCACAACTTATTATGTATCTTATTCATCATCATTACCGATGGTAGTAACAAATTTAAATAAATTGTGCATGTACATTTTCACTTATTATATGAACTTTTTTATTTGTTGTTTTTTCCTTTTATCCTTTCCTAAAATTTTCGACAAAGAAAAACTGTAAAAGTGACAAGACGTATTTACGTCGCGGCTGCGAAGCCCTTGAGGAAGAGGCGGTGTTTATACCAGCGGTACTTGTTTGAGCAATATCATTGGTACGTAAGTTTCGAAAAACTGCGCTATGGTATACATTCTCTAAGGAATACGCAAGACCGAAAGCATTCGAAATTGAGAAATTCTCGAGAGATGTACATATTAATTACACGGAGCTCACTGGAATTCATTTATCAGCCACGAGCAGCACTGTTTATGTCACGACGGTTGATGACGCAGCCTGTGATACGATTACAGAAGCCACCAAACGAGTATTCCAGTTTCGACATTGTGATGGTCATGTTAGCGGCGTGCTTGTGCTTCATGTGGGCCTCGGCGTGTGCAATATTCGAATCTTCGAGCTGCCCTTCGAAGTACTTGAATCACCGATTAGTGAATCCCTCCTGCCATATGGCGGAATAATTAGCCGTACAGGGACACGTTGGGAAAATTTTTGCACGTGTCCAGTGCTGAACGGTGTTCGTCAGGTGCAAATCACCCTTACAAAACATCAACCGTCCTATTCAAATACAGGCGTTTGCAGAACCATTGTTATGATCGATGGCGAACCCTGGGCGTGCTCTGGATGCGGTAGTGAAGGACGCCTTCGAGCTGAGTGCTTGAAGAGGAGACTCGCGCAAGTGTGCAGTGGAGACGTGACGGCGCAGGCGACCCCTACCTCACTACCGTTGACACACGCGTCGGCGCTCCGAGAGGAGGTGACGCCGAGGTCGGAGCGTATATTCGAATCAATTTCGCAGATAATGGAGGGGCCATGGAACCCTAACTATGCTAAGATGGCTCCTACTCCACTCCACCCCAGATGTTGCAGTTGCCAGATCACGAAGACGGCCACACAACAAAGGGCATGGAAACTGAAGTGGAGATAGTCCAAGGACGCTGCGGCAACAGTGGTACAACAGGAGCCGCAGTGTTCAACAGCAGCTGAGGTCGAGATTAGGTCGCGTAAACAACCCTCCCAGAAGCACCTCAAGAAGCGCCGCCTCGACTCTGGAGAATCGTCCCATCCTCATACTGAGACACCTGATGACTCTGGCAATATGGAACTGTGATATAGACTAGCACCCACCGGTTGTTGCTGAACAACTGCGTTCTAAAGGTGAAAAGGTGTGTCGTTCCGACGTTCCGTGTCCTCAGGCTTCCAGTGACCCTTCAGCAGCGAGGGTTGATACGGAGGAAAGTGCACGAACGCCACCTACCAGTACAGTCGGCAGAATAGTAGACACCCTCGTTGGTATCAACTGGGCTTAGCAGGACGAAGAGATCCCCGACGTGAATCCTTTCTTTCTTTGGTAGAGACTCGCATCCCTCTTCCTCAACTGAGCGTAACTAACGCCGTGGAACGAAATCGGACACGAAGCCTTCTGAGGACGTGTAATGAGATCACTAACTTAGCATCGTGTGCAGATGCCGGATACGGGAAACCAGGCACACAAAATAGGGACAGTTAACGTTCACACCATTAAATCGCTTGTGAAACAACAACTTTTCCGGGACATGCTGTATGTCTCAGATGTGGATATATTGATGGTGCAGGAAATCTGAGTTACAAGATGTGCACGGCTACAACTCCTGTGGAGTGGATTGGCAATATTGGTCTGCGAGGTTATGCCAGTTCGTGACCTGACATAAATACCTTCGGCACGGGGATTGGCGATAACAGTTTATGGGATCCGTGTTGTCAACTGTTATGCACAATCCGGCATAGAAAAAAAACGAGCACTTGCGAAATATTATTCGGAAAAGATCGTGCCCTTATTTACCGGTGGTTGGAGTCTTCAATTGTGTACTGGCGCCAAAGGATCAAACTCCCAATTACAACAACTGTCGTCTATTAGAAGCGATGTACCTGCAAATGTACTTATCCTACTCATTGGATAGGATCTATGGGAATCGCGAGGGATATACGTTTCTTACAAGTCACTCGGCAAGACGACTTCATTGGGTATGTGTTTCTCTTGGGCTACGAGATAAGAAGGCCGATACTAAACGACATCCCACGCCTTTGCCGAGCATCTACGTTATCTGGGTACCATCTCCCTTCCTCTACAGCGTATGTGGAGAAGCCACGGCACATAGAAGCTCTATTCGTCTCTGTTGGCGGATCCCGAATGTCGTCAGCAAGTCGAGAATGTATGGACGACGTTCCAACGCCGTGTTCTAGCATACCCCTCGGCGTTTCTCTTGTGATTAGAAGGTGTTAAAAAGACGATAAGAAGAGCTCTCATACAATACGGTCAGGATAACTTGACTAGAAGAAGAGATCGGTTGGTAGAGCATGTTCTGAGGCATCAAGGGATCACCAATTTAGTATTGGAGGGCAGCGTGGAGGGGAAAAATCGTAGACGGAGACCAAGAGATGAATACACTAAGCAGATTCAAACGGATGTAGGTTGCAGTAGGTACTGGGAGATGAAGAAGCTTGCACAGGGTAGAGCAGCATGGAGAGCTGCATCAAAACAGTCTCAGGACTGAAGACCACAACAACAACAAGACGAGGTGCCGGCGGGTCACTCTTGATTATTATATCACGATGCTTCCTGAGTTGTCATTCCAGGACCCGTCACCAGAACATCGTGCAGAAGTTCATCGTGCCATCCACCGATCACACGTCGTCGACTGTAAGACATCCCGCACGGTCTGGGCAAGATGTCCAGACAACATCGCTGGGAAACGCGCTTCAATGTATCATGTGTGGCGAGAACACAAACGCCACCGACGATCATGGGTCACTGTTCTTCATGACTCAAGAGGGACCTCAACTGATGAGACAAAAGGACATTGCGGGTGGATTTTTAGAAAATTTCCGTCACCTATTTGCCGGCGCAGAGACCTACCATCGGTTTATAGTTGACGTTTGGCGAGTCAACATTGCTGTTAAAGGTAGTCTGCGAAAAGCAGTTATAGACGTTGGCCACTGATGCATTGTGTATACGGATGGTGTTAACCCCATTAGTGTCAGCTGAGGCCTGAAGATGATGCACTGAAGCAACGAAACGGGTAGCCATAAAATAAATGACATCATAAGGATGGCTGTAGGTATTACATTTAATTACACTATTTTTTATCGTCAGTTATGAATTGAGCGGCGGTTCCATGCCGTCTTCATCTCCATAGTCACGTGGCTCATACGAGGAGCAGGATCAAAGATGATGGTAAACGGTCGGGAAGGAGGCTCAATTCCCATTAACAGCTCCGTCCGACTGGGGTGCCGGCTTTCAGTGGTGCTTTCTGTGATAGCATCGAACGGCTGATACACGTTGTGTGACGCTCTCTCACCGGGATAACGCTACATAAGTGCTCTTTCAGCTGTCGTGCTTATGTGGACGACGTGATACTACTCGTCCACTCCGGACATGAAATGCGTCAGGCTGTTGGGCGTCACAGTTCTTACGGAATGGCGGCAGGGAGTGTCGTTAACATGACGATGTCCTGAATACCACACACTGGACGAGGTTTTGAAGGCGTGCCGGGTCGGTTTCTGACGATGGAAACGTTGCAGTGCCTAGGGATCATATTTACTCATTCTCTGTGGCGGTTAGTGGTGGTGAGCTACCGCGGTTGGTTAAGAATGTTCAATTGTCTATACGCGACAGTTCGTTGAGAGCTCTCGAAATGGTCTAACGTGTAGCGTACACAAACGTTCACGTCGCGTCACGACCGCCACGTTTGGTGTAGGTCTTACCGATACCGAAGGGTATCGCGGACCACCTCATGGCTGTCTTTGAATACTATGTCTGTACCAAACTTAATAAATCTAGACTCCGTCCGGACAGGCCATGAAGGCCCAACGGGACCGACCGACCGCCGTGTCATCCTTAACACACAGGCGTCACTAGATGCGGATATGGAGGAGCACACCGCTCTCCCGGCCGTATGTCAGTTTACGAGAACGGAGCTGCTACTTCTCAATCATGTAGCTCCTCACTTGGTCTCACAAGGGCTGAGTTAACACCATTGGCCAACAGCGCTCGGCAGACCGGATGGTCACCCATCCAAATGCTAGCCCAGCCCGATGGCGCTTAACTTCGGTGATCAGACGGGAACTGGTGTTAGCACTGCGGCAAGGCAAAGCCGCTGGCATTATGTCAGTACTAGGATGTTATTTGAGATCAAGTATGACCCACAAACCCTACCTACCCGGAACGGTGGTATCAAACTTACAAACTTGCGCATCAAAGGTTTTGCACTATATCTGCGATCAATGGTTAGCGTTTTTTTTTTTTTTTTTTTTTTTTTTTAGGGTCCAATAACAACTGGTATCAAACGCGCCCAAGTCAAAACTATAAAACATGGAAGAGGGGGGGAGAGAGGAGTTAGAAAACGACTATACGTCAGTCCCAGCTGACCTAAGAGAAGACAGCTAAAACAGGGACGTGGAGAATGGGCTACAAAAGACACCATACAGATACTGAGGTCCATAACTACAAATTAAATGGCCTTCACCATAAGGATAAAAAGTAAAACGCGGTCGACAGCTCGGGATGACATTTGCTAAAACGGCCGATAACTCAGACGCAGGAATGTAAACGGTTAAAAATGGGTAGTTAAAACTTGAGCGCAATGTGTACAACGTTGTAGGGGAGCGCCACTTAACAAATGACGATGGCTAAAAAGGCAATATGCAACCTGGTTAAAATGGCATCCTCCCGGCGGGAGGTCCGAGAGGAGGTCGTCCAAGCCGCTGGGAGAGATTTAATAATCCGGAGCTTATTCCCATGAACGGAGAACCAATGGCGATGCCCAAGTGACGCCACCTCCTGACAGGGGGCAACAGAGAGATCATTGGAGGGAATACAGGAATTAGTATACTGAGGTCTGACGACTGCAGCCTTGACATCGGCCTCGTTTCCTGGCAGGCAATTGGCAACAGCGAGAAGACACCATTACATCATCTCTGATAGAGTAACTTCTTCCTCCGTCGTTCGAACGTGCCAAAGCGGTGGACAGTATCTCGCCTTCACTTGCGCACCTTTTGTGGTTTACAGTTACGTTCATCTGGAAGTATCTTCCATGAGAACAACGACGGCTCAGAACATCTATTACTGCTTGATGAATCACAAAGGCCGCAACGTCATGGTAATAAAGCATCCAACAAGAGCCTGCATACGGTACTGTTGCCAACGGCACCACGATCGACGTGAAATATCCTCATCAACCGTAAAATTGTTGCACGGAAACGGTTGTACTCCATTCATATAGTTGAGTCTCCGCTTTGCGTAACCTGTGGTTTCTTGGACACGGAAGAACATGGCTCAGTGTGCGCAGCGGCGAAGGACATCTGGATGCTGACGCGCCGTATACTGGCCTTCCTTCGGCACACCACAGATACAAAAGTCACGTCACATGCACTTTTTTTTACCAGACACGACGTCCTTTCGGAAACATAAGACGCCTTTCGGTCTACTGCATCGCTCGACACACGACGCAATACATTTTTCCACGAAATGTATTGTCTGTGATGATAATACGAGCTCATACGCTGTCATACGAAATACAGAACTTGCTTTCCTAACTATCTAGAAAGCGTATTTCACAGTCCACCCGACAGCTGGCGTGTCCCAGGAATGAGATGACTCGTAGGGCTTAACTTTTAAAGTCGATAATGTACACGGTTAATGCATGTTGACACATTGCATATTGACAAGGCGACCGACTCTCTGCTGTTGGCGCCATATGTGAATTTGCCAGTCCTGCGAACGCTGATACGCGGTCACCACGACACACACAATGTTCCGACAAATTGTCGACACCCAAAATAGCGTTTCAGCCCCGTTGGCGGGGATAATTTAGCTTACTCGGATCGACGCAAGAATGAATGATACAACATCGCGTGCAGCTAGGAATGTGATGCAGGGGACCGTTTTCTTTCGACTCCTGCACGTGACCAGGATTTCCACATGTCATTCCATTTCGTTATATTAAAAAATAATATAAAATAAAGAACTATGAGGAGTATAAATAAAAAACAAGTTTCTTACTTCGCAGCTGGTAAGACGACTGCTCTCGCGGAAACAAGCGGTTAGTGCGACCGTCGACGTAAGCTGGAAAGTCTGGTTTCGAGCCCTGATCGCATTTCATAGGTGATGGTCGTTAGTATTCACAATAGCGAGTACATTTCAGTAGGACTTTTTTTTTTCAAGGTTGGCAAAACCCATTTAAAAACCTTGTAAGGAGCTATGTAAAAGGTCGCACAGAACCCTAACACACAAACCAAACTGATTCATTGCCTGCTGAAACAGAGGGCAGCGTAGATGGTAATACGGTTGCTGCTCTCATATTTTGATACAATTTACATTCTTCTAAAACGTCAAGTGGGTAACGTCTTTGATTGCTAATGAAAACATCTTCGGTTCGGTTTTGAACCCAGATAACGCTTAAATTTTGAATAAAAATCGTCGGCATTGGTGACCGATGACTACCTGCATAAGAAGTCACACTCATTTAGCCAACGGCCTGGTCAAAGAGGGCGGAAAAGTTGAAGATGCCCAGGGCACTCTTGCCAATGGGGTGGGAACTGCCCCTGCAGGCGGAAGAATCAGCAATGACCAATGGCGTGATGATGCAGAATGAAAGGGAAACCACTGCATTAAAGACACAAATGGGTATCCACCGGACATGTAACATGTAATAATGATCTTTCCATTGGTAAAAGATCCAGGTCTAGTCCCCCATTTATATCTTTGGTTGCGGACTGTCTAGAGCGAGGTGAACATGAGAAACAGACCGAATAACCTACGAAAAGATAAAGTTTTACGAGACGGGGCCATGGAATGTCAGAAGTTTTCAGTATGGTAATCAAGTTAGAAATTCTGAATGGGGAAATGCTAAGATTGAGTCTAGATGTACAGGGTGCCAATGAAGTAAACTGGAAAGACGACAAAAATTTTTGGTCAGATGAGTACGGGGTAAAATCAGCAGCAGGAGAAAATGGTATAATGGGAGTAGGATTCGTTACGAGTAGGAAGGCAGAGGAGAGAGTAAGTTAATGTGAACCGTTAAGTGATAGCGTTGTTCCCATCAGAGTCCACAGCAAACCAACACCGACAACGGTTGATCAGCTATACATGCCGACGTCGCAAGCCGAAGATGAAGAGGCAGAGACAGTATATGAGGATACTGAACGGGTGATTCATTAAGGAAGATGAAAATCTAATAATTATGGGCGACTGAAATGTGGTTTTGGGGGAAGGAGTAGAAGAAAGAGTTACAGGACAATATGGCCTTAATACTAGGAGTGACAGACGAGACAGATTAATTGCGTTCTGCAATTAATTCCAGCTAGTAATAGCGAATTCTCTGTTTAAGAATAAGAGTTATACTAGGAAATAAGAGTTATACTTGGAAAAGAGTTATACATGGAAAAGGTAGGGAGAAATGGGAAGATTTCAATTAGCTTACATCATAGTCAGGCAGAGATTCAGAAATCAGATACTGGATTGTAAGACGTAGCCAGGAGCAGATATAGACTCACATTACAATTTACTTGTGCTGAAGAGCAAGCTGAAATTTACGTGACTAGTCAGGAAGAATCAATGCGAAAAGAAATGGGATACAGAATTACTCTTCAACTGAACTGACACTGAGCTATTTCTTATCGTAGTATCTATAGAACGTCAAACGGGCAATCAAAGAAGTTGGAAAGAAAACCGTCGCTACAAAGAAGGTAACCATTGGTAACGGAAGAAATACTTCTGCTGATCGATCAAAGGAGAAATTAGAAAATGTTTAATTACATTCAGTAATAGACAAGTAAAAGTCACTCAGGAGTGAAACAAATAGGAAGTGCAGGAAGCTAAGGCAAAATAGCTGTATGAAAAATGTGAAGAAATCGAAAACGAAATGATAGTCGGAAGGATTGTCTCAGAGTATGAGAAAGTGATAACAACCTTCGCCGAAACTGAAAGCAATTGAGATAACATCAATAGTGCAATGGAAATTCCACTATTAAATCCACAGGAAAAAGCAAACAGGTGGAAAGAATACTCTGAAGGCCTCTATGACGGGGAAGATTTTGCTAATAACGCGATAGAAGAAGAAACGGGAGCCGATATAGAAGAGATCGGGGACCCAGTATTACAATCAGAATTTGGAAGACTTACAATCAAATAAGGCTGATAAGATTCCATCATTATTTCTAAACCCATCGAGGGAAGTGTCAGCAAAACGACTACTCACTATCCTACGTAGATTGTATAAGCCTGACTTTCGGAAGAACATCATCCACACAGTTCCGAAGATTTAAAGAGCCGACAAGTGCGAGAATCATAGCACAATCAGCTTAAGAGCTCATGCATCTAAGTTGATGATAAGAATAATATACAGAAGAATGGAAAAGAGAACAGAAGTCGTATTAGATGACGACCAGTTTGAATTTTGGAAAGGTAAAGGCAACAGAGAGGTAATTCTCATATTGCAGTCGATAATGGAAGCAAGTCTGAAGAAAATTCAGTACACTTTCATAGGATTTGTCGACCTGGACAGTGAGTTCGACAATGTCAAATGGTGCAAGCTGTTCGAAATTTTGAGAAAAAATAGTTATAAGCTATAGGGAAAGACGGGTAATATGCCATATGTGCAGGAACCAAGGAGGGATAATAATAAGTACGAGTGCGAGTCCATCGCCCTTACTGTTCAATCTATACATCGAAGCAGCAATGACAGAAATAAAAGAATGGTTCAAGGGAGGAATTAAAATTCTAGGTGAAAGGATATCAATGATAAGATTCGCTGATGCCATTGCTATCCCTCACCAAAGGAGACTAAGTAAATATTCCGGAATTCGAATCAAGAACAGCTGCCAACGTGAGTAACTTCGAAGTTTATATATTCGGTGTAGTGTAGCAACTTAAATCACTTAACAGAAGCACGTCTTCCGGTCCAGACTGTTCACCAAGTAGGTTCCTTTCACAATATGCTGATGCAACAGCTATAAACTTATCTGTCAGACAGAACCGCTCATTCGACAAGAGATTCGTATCTAAGGGCTGGATAGTTCCACAGGTCACACCAATGTTCAAGAAAGGCAGTAGGAGTAATCCACTAAATTACAAGCCCGTATGATTAACGTCGCTATGCAGCAGGATTCTGCAACATACATTGTGTTCCAACATTATGATTACCTCGAAGAGAAGGGTCTATTGACACATAGCCAACCTTGATTTCAAAAGTATCGTTCTTGTGAAACACAACTAGCTCTTTACACACACGAAGTGTTGAGTGCCATTAACAGGTGATTTCTACATTTTCAGAAACTTCTGCCACTATACCCCACAAAAGGCTTCTAGTTATATTGCGTGCTTATGGAATATCGTCTCAGTTATGAGATTGGATTTGTGATTTCCTCTCACAATGGCCACAGTTCGTAGTAACTGACGGAAAGTGACAGAGTAAACAGAAGTAATTGCTGGGGTTCCAGACAATTTGAGAAGCCGTCTTAGGTTGTTTCCAGATAATGCTGTTGTTTATTATCTAGTGAAGTCATCAGAAGATCAAAGTATATTGCAAAACTATTTAGAAAAGATTTCTAAATGGTGCAAAAATTGGCAATCGACCATAGAGTGAAAAGTGTGAGGTCATCCACATTAGTGCTGAAAGGAGTCCGTTAATCTTTGGTTACACGTTAAACCGGTCAAATCTAAAGTCCGTAAGTTGCAGTAATTACGAACAATTTAAATTACAAAGAACACATGGAAAATGTTGTGTGGAAGGCAAACCGAACACTGTGTTTTATTGGCAGAACACGTAGACTATGTAACGGATTTTAACTAAAGAGACTGCCGACACTACGTTTGTCCGTTCTCTTTTGGAGTAGTGCTGCGCGGTACGGGGTCCTTCACAGATAAGATTAACGGAGTAGATCGAAAAAGTTGAAAGAAAAATATGACGTTTCGTATTACCGCGAAATAGGGGAGAGAGTATCACTGACATGATGCAGGATCTGAGATGGATATCATTGAAACAAAGGCTTTTTGGTTGCGGCGGAATCTTCACACGAAATTTAAATCACCAATTTTCTCCTCCGAATGCGAAATATTTTGTTTACGCCGACTTACATAGGGAGAAACGATCATCATAATAAAATAAGGGTAATCTGAGATACCACCGACAGATATAGGTGTTTGTTTGTTTCCGTGCTCTGTTCGAGATTGGAATAATAGAGAACTATTGTGAAGACGGTTCAATGAACACTCTGGCAGGCACTGAAGCGTGATTTGGAGAGCATCCATGTACATGTAGACATAGATCCTCAGTGGAAGTGAAGAAGAATTATAGGGTCTGCTGAATTGAAAGAACAGTCAAATGAGGGCAGATGTGGACAGAAAACCGAAGAATGACGAAAGCAGTAAGTAGTAGCAGAAATGAGAACAGTGAGAATCTAAGCATCAGGATTGATGTTCAAGAAGTAGTGGAAGGTATGGAAATCTGATACTTGTGTAGCAAATTAACCCATGATGGTCAGAGCAAGAAGGCCGTAAAAAGCAGGCTACCAATGGGAAAAAAGACGTTCCTGGTCAAGAGAAGTCACTAGTATCAAACACAAGACTTAATTTGAGGAAGAAATTGATGAGAATGCCTGTTTGGAGCGCAGCATTGTATGATAGTGAAACATGGACTGTGGGAAAACAGGAAAAGAAGGCACTAGAAGAATTTAAGTTGTCTCGGTACAAAAGAATGTGGAAAATTAGCTGGACTGATAAGTTAAGGAATGAGGAGCTACTCCGCAGAATGGGAGAGGAAAGGAGTATATGGAAAACACTGTCAAGAAGATGGGGCTAGATTGCAGGTCATCAGTTAAGACATCAGAGAATAACTTCCATGTAATTGAGAGAGCTGTACACGATAAAAATTTTAGAGGAAGACAGATATTGGAATACATCCAGAAAATAACTTAGGATGTAGGTTTCAAGCGCTACTCTGAGATGGAGAGGTTGGTACAGGAGAGTAATTCGTGGCGGGTCGCATCAAACCAGTCAGAAAACTGATTAACTCGTTGACCTAGGATCACGAAGTTTAAGAGGCAAGGTTTAACAGTACATGTGCAGGAAAAACTCCGAAATGTGTTTATTGGTAGCTAAACAATACGAAAAGTCATTTTTGTCTTCATTTTATTCGCCACTCTATCGGCCTATTTTTTTCTCGGGAACATGCTGGATTATGAAATTGTAATTTTCTGCCACATGCTAGGGTCGATGGTCCCTCGGCGCAATAAATTTTTAAGCTTCAGAATCGATTCATCCAGAAGACACGGTCATTTGACTCACATACTTTTTTTTGTCTCTTGGTGTTTCCCTGGAACAATTTGGAGTATCAACTTCAAATTTATGGCACCACTGAGGTCTATGCTAAGGTGTACGATCCCTTGGTGGTGTCAAGTTTTAAGCTTCCAAGACAATTCAGTCAAAACATACGGCCATTTATGTCACATAACTCGATACTCGAAAACTCCATCATCAAAAAGTGTAGGGTGGTTCCCGTTGACTAAGAATCATTAAATTTGGCCATAAGCAAGGCTCCACAGTACACAAGTAAAGGGAAAAATCCGCAACTGTTAGTTAATTTTTAATCATATCACACAAAAAATATTTCTTTTTCAGTTGTTATTCGAAGTCAACGGCCTTTCCGCAGTGGTAACACTGGTTTCCATCAGATCACTGAAGTAAAGCGCTGACGGGCTGTTGGCCATCGGGATGAACTCAGCCCTTGTGAGGCAAATTGAGGAACTACTTCATTGAGAAGGAGCGGCTCCGTTCTCGTAAGTTGACATACGGCCGGGAGAGCGGTGTGCTGACCATATGCAGCTCAATAACCTCATCCGATGAAGCCTGTGTTCTGAGGATGACACGGCGGCCGGTCGGTGCCGCTGGGCCTGATGGCCTGTTCGGATGGAGTTTAGTTTACTTGTTATTCAATTTAAAACTTCAAATTAGAACATCCTCGAAAGTCTTGTAATAGCATGGACAGATATCTTGCCAGATAAATGACGATAACAGGCAAGTATTGTCAATATCATCGATTCCCAGAATGGATGAACTGTCTGTATACATAATTAAGTTGGTACGAAACCCTCAGTGTGCGTGACATACTCATACATGGCCAGTTTTTTAATTTTTAAATCTATGGACGTCTGTCAGTAAGAAACCCTTCCACGGAACAGAAGGACCTGTCAACGAGAAAGTGTTCCAGTTTGTTTTCATATTTTACTTCGCTGACTGTCACACATTTTATATCACTAGGAAAGTGATGAAAAATATTTGTTGCATAATTGTGCAACCCTTTTTGTGCTAAGACAACCTTGACGCAGGGTAATGGATTTTAATTTTCCGTCTGGTGCTGTAATTATGTGCATCATTGTTCCTTTTGAACTGCAGTGGATTATTTTCAAAGAATTTTGTGAGGGCATAAATATATGAAATGAATCAGTAGTCAGGACGCCCAAATTCTTAAACAGTTGTAGCAAGACGATCGTGGGTGAGCGCCTCATATTGTTCTTACGGCACGTTTTAGAGGAGTGAAAACTTTCTTTCTTGAAGATGAATTAGCCCAGGACATTAATCCGTATTGCATTATTGAATGAAAATATACAAAATTTGTCAACTTACTGATTTCTCTCTCAGCAAGATTTACAATGATTCTAAGCGCAAATGTGGCTGACCTAAGTTGCTTTTGGAGTTCCAAAATGTGCTTTCTACAGTTTAAATTCTCATCGATTTTGACATCTAAGAATTTTAAATTTTTCGCCACATTTTTTATTTCCTAGCCGTGATGCGTTACTGGTCCCCAATCGGGCGCCTCCCAACGTGGCGGATAGTGGAATGCTCACTAGATATGGTGGGTACCGGGGAAATAAAATACTGGGGGCGGGCGGACCGAAACCTGTAACTTGTGCCTTGCAGAGAGAGAGAGAGAGAGAGAGAGAGAGAGAGAGAGAGAGAGAGAGAGAGATAGATAGAGGCCCCTCAGAGGCTAAGGGAGAGAACCCCAACGGAAAACTAATGTGAGCTCGATTGTAGTCTCAAGGGAGCGGCCCTCCCTTCTAGGTAGGCCGTGTGAGCCGATAACCTGTGAACCTGAAACAAGCGTATCACAGAAATTGCAACAGAGAAAATCAACAATCGGGTTGATTTAAAGATAACAACCTAGGCAACGAAAAAGGTGACACGAATAGGGTTTTGGAACGTGAGGACAATGTGGCAAACGGGTAAACAAACGGAAGTGGTACAATAAATCTACATCTACATCTATATGGTTGCTCTGCAATTCACACTTAGGGTTAATCTATCCATTTTCATACTACTTCTCTACCATTCCACTCACGAACTGCGCGTGGAGCACTTAAATCTTTCCGTTCGAGTTCTGATTTCTCTTATTTTATTATGATGATCATGTCTCCCTACGCGGGTGGGTGTCAACAAAATATTTACGCATTCGGAAGAGAAAGTTCGTGATTGAAATTTCGTAAATAGATCTCGCCTCAAAGAAAACCGCCTTTGATTCAGTGACTGCCACCCCATCTCGCGTATCATATCAGTGACACTCTCACCCCTATTGCGCAATAACACGAAACGAGCAGCCCTTTATTTTCACTTTTTCGATATCCCCTGTCAATCCTACTGGTAAGGATCCCGAACCGCGCAGCAGTATTCCAGCAGAGGCCGGACAAGCGTAATGTAGGCTGTCTCTTTGGTCGATTTGTCGCATCTTCTAAGTGTTCTGCCAACAAAGCGAAGTCTTTGTTTCGCCTTCCCCACTATATTATCAACGTGGCCTTTCCAATTTAAGTTGCCCGTGATTGTAATTCCTAGGTATTTAATCGAATTGATAGCCGTTAGATTTGTGCGATTTATCGTATACCCAAAATTTATCGGATTTCTTTTAGTACCCATGTGGATGACCTCGCAGTTCACTTTGTTTAGTGCTAATTGCCACTTTTCGCACCATACAAAAATGTAGATCATTTTATAATTGGATTTGATCGTCTGATGATTTTACTAGACGATAAATTACAGCGTCATCTGCTAACAATCAAAGAGGGCTGCTCATATTATCACCTAGATCATTTATATAAATCAGGAACAGCAGAGCTTTCGTGAAACTTAGCTAGTCTTGGGGATTTTGCATTCTTCTAAATTTGGCATGCTTTGTCGTTGCTTCTGCAACAGTGTTCTGACGTGTTTTTTGTACCATAGTGGGTCAGTCCCGTCTCTTATTAACTTACGAAGTATGAATCTACCTATTGTGGTCGATATTGTATCTTTGAATTTCAGCAATATATGGCCTATACTTACCTAACTAGCTTGTAAGGAATGCAGACTCTCCCTTTAGGAAGGCATCAAGCGAATTTTTATCTGCTGTTTTAAATAGATATGTTTTTCGTTTTGGTTGATATGGTTTTGAGCCTCGCTAAAATGACCTTATGTTCACTAATCCCTGTGTCCATCATGACGTTCTCTATTAGATCAGGATTATTTGTGGCTGAGAGGTCAAGTGTGTTTTCGCAAACATTTACAATTCGTGTGAGCTCATGAACTAGTTGTTCAAAGTAATTCTCAGAGAAAGCATTTAGTACAATTTTGTAAGATGTTTTCTGTCTACCACCGTTTTTGAACATGTATTTTCGTCAACAAATCGAGAGTAGATTGAAGTCTAGACCAATTACAAATATATGAGTGGAGCACTTATTTGTAATGAAATTCAAATTTTCTCTGAAGCGTTCAGCTATTGTATCATCTGAGTCGGGGGGTCGGTAGAAGGAGCCAATTATTATTTTGGTATGGCTGTTGAGTAAAACCTCTACCCTTTAGTAATTCGCAGGAACTATAGATTTCAACTTTACTACAAGATAAACTACTACCAACAGACACAAACACACCACCAACTACTTTATTTAATCTATCCTTTCTGAACACGGTTTTCACCTCCCTAAAAAATTAGGCTGAGTTTATCTCTGGCTTTAGCCTCCTTTCTGTTCCTATAATGATTTCAGCTTCAGTGCTTTCTATCAGCGCTTGAAGCTCTGGTACTTTTCCAACACAGCGCTTAGAAATTTTTGGATTAAGTGAAACAAGAATAACTTGTTTTGGATTCAAATTTTTCAAATGTCTCTGAGCACTATGGGGCTTAACTGCCGTGGTCATCAGTCCCCTAGAACTTAGAACTACTTAAACCTAACTAACCTAAGGACATCACACACATCCATGCCCGAGGCAGGATTCGAACCTGCGACCGTAGTGATCGCGCTGTTCCAGACTGTAGCGCCTAGAACCGCTGGGCCACTTCGGCTGGCACCGGCTTTGGAGAAAGAAGAATGAAGGAAGAACATATCCTCCTCTATTCTGGAAGAATGGATGAAACCCGTAGTGAAGGAGTGGCATTAGTATTAGAACGGAGAGCAAAGCAGTCTTTGATAGACTGGCACCCAACTACAGAGAGAATCACAGTCGTTCGCTTACATCGAGGGTAAGGCCAGTGTCCACTATACAATGTTACGCACCAAGAGAAGAGTCTGAAGATGAGGAGAAAGAAAAGTTTTATAGCAAATTCCAAGAAACACTGCAAAAATGTCGAAAAAGATATATCCTCCTGCTGATGTGTGACTTTAATGCAAAAATTGGGGATGACAACGATGGGATAGAGCTGATTATCGGACAACGTGGATTGGGCACCCGAAATGACAATGGAGAACGTCTCACAGACTTGTGCGGCATATTTATCGTGATCATTGGAGGTTCCATTTACCCCCATAAACGTTGTGACAAAGCGTCCCGAGTTTCAACAGACTGCAGAACAGAGAGCCGGATACAACATCTTGAATTAGCAGGAGATGGCGAAAATCACTCCTAGATTTGAGCAATAAAAGAGGCACATATGTCGGCAGCGACCACCACCTTATTCTAGCAACAGTCTGTCTAAATATAGCTGCACACAAGAGACATTGCGGGCAGAAGAGGATTAAGCGTAATTTTTGAAAGATGGGCAATACAAAAGACCGAGAGGAGTTCTCGATCCAACTGAGAAATCGTTTCGAGGTGCTTAGGAGAGTAAAGGAAGAGAATGACATTGAGAGTGAATGAGATGCAGTGAAAACGACCTACGAACAGGCTGGTCAAGAAATTCTTGGAACAAAGCACTGCATCAGACAAGACTTGATCTCTGACCATACTTTGGATACAATACAGCAGGGGACGATGGTAAAACTTTGGCTAAATTGCGCACAGACAGGGGAAGTAAATGAAGAAATCCTACAGGTACTCTGCATATTAAGTCGAATGGTGAAGAGGAGTTTCTGAACAGACAAGGGAACGTTCATAAATAATCTCGCAAATAAGGCGGAGGCAGCAATCGGCAGAGCCGATATCAGGACACTATGAATCATCACAAGGAAAATGTCAAATAAGAAATTTTGGTGGTAATACGCCAAATCACGGACAAGCAAGGAAAACTACTCACAAATTGAGAAGACCAACTACAACCTTTTGAGAACGTTCTGAACCGTAAAACTACAAATGACAGTGTAAATCAACTGGATGTGGTTGGGGAAGGACTTCCGCAAGGTATGCCAATTAATTTAGAACCACAATCCAAAGAAGAAATCGCTGAAGCGGACCAACAAACAAAGAATGGGAAAGCTCCGAGCCTGGACAACATCAGTCCAGAGTTACTTAACGTAGATCCCTCTATAACAGCAGAAATTTTACATAGCACTGAGTATTGTAATGGTACAAGCAATGGATAAAGACAAAGGAATAAAATGGAACAATGGAGCACATCTAGATTTTGCAGATGGCATTTGACTTCTGTCCCACAGCCTCAACGACATGAAACAGAAACTAGAAGATCTGATATCTGCGGCGAAGAAAGTCGTTTTGAAAATTATTGCCCAAAAGACAAAATACATGAGGGAAAATGATAACAACACCGCATAACTTAAGCTTGCGGAAGAGTGGATAAGTTTTGCTGCTTTGAAAGCATGATTACACCATATGGTGGTGCAATAGAGGACATTAACAGCCGCATCAACAAAACCAACGGCGCTTTTTCAACTCTCCGTTCTCCCTGGAGATCTAAGGAATTAACATTGAGGACCAAATTGCGGATATTAGGATGTAATGTGAAATCTGTGCTTCTATATGGATGTGAAACACTGAAAGTGACAAAGAAGCTAATCCGTAAGCTGCAGACAATTAGCCGGCCACTGTGGCCGAGCGGTTCTAGGCGCTACAGTCTGGAACCGCGAGACCGCTACGGTCGCAGGTTAGAATCCTGCCTCGGGCATGGATGTGTGTGACGTCCTTAGGTTAGTTAGGTTTAAGTAGTTCTACGTTCTTGGGGACTAATGATCTCAGATGTTAAGTCCCATAGTGCTCAGAGCCATTTGAACCATCTTAACTTTCCAGGAAGCCGATCAAAAGGTCTCTCCGCTTCACCTTACGAACAGGTTTCAGGCGCTGTCAGTGTGTGACAATTTCCCTGATCCACATGACCCAGATGCAGTCACTTGCACGCTTCAGGATACGTCTCTCGGCCTGCAAGATCTGGGCAGTCACAGAAGGCGGGATCCAATATTAGCCACATTATGGGTCTCCTTAGGCATATGGATACCAAGGAGGGTGAGGAATCCAGTGTGCAGTCCCTCGATATACCGGTAGGAGTCATTCCAGACGCGGAAGCGGCGCTTCCAGATGCCATGAAGAGGACAGGGTGCAGCTACCTACAGGTAGTGTGACTCATGTTGGTACTAACGATGTGTGTCGTTTCGGATCAGGAGAGGTTGTCTCTGATTTCGGGCGACTAGACGTTGTAAACGCTGGAGGTCTTGCTTGAAAAATGAAAACGGAGCTCAGTATCTGAAGCATCGTCAACAGGAGCTACCGCGGAGTTCCGGTACAAAGCGAAGTGAGGGTCTGAATCAGGGTTTGATACATGTTGGCGACAATTTTGGCTGCAGGTTCCTCGACTTACTCCGTAAGGTGGTGGATTTTCAGATTCCAATTAGTAGGTCAATGGTCCACTACACAGAGGAGGCGCCTATACAAGTAGTGGGGATGTGTTTGGTTTTGATTTTGTTGGGGGCAATATACTGGGGCCCTACGCACCAAGTCCATCCTTAGAACACGAAGACAGCGAGGAGTTAAATGACTATACGTCAGTCCCAATTGACATAATAGAAGACAGGTAAAAACCGGCACGGGGAAAATAGGGCTAAAAAAGTCGCCATACAGAAACGGAGGTTCAAAAACTAAAAGTTTAATGGCCTTTGCCATATCGCTTTGGCGGATAAAAAGTAAAATGCGGCCGACAGCCCGCGCGTCATTTGCTAAAACGACCGATAACTCAGACGGCAAACCCAAGCTGGAACGTAAACGGTTAAAAGCGGGGCTGTGTAGAGGGGACTGGGGGTTTTTTGAGGCTAGGTAATCTCGGGAACCTACATAAACGGCGTTGTCTAAAAGAATGCAGGTCAAACACGGGACGGGGGTACATCAAGAAACAATCGGCGTTTTAGTTGTAAATTGTCAAAGCTATGCTGGAAAAGATCCAGAGCTCCAAGTGCTAGTGGAAAGCAATGAAGGTCAAATTCTTATAGGTACTGAAGGTTGGCTAAAGACGGTGATAAGCTCAGCAGTAATTTTTACAAGGAAACTAACCGTGTTCAGAAAGGATAGATTAAACACAATTGGTGGTGGAGTGTTTATTGCTGACAGAAGTGATTTACTGAGTTGTGAAATTGAAGTACATAGTTCCTGTGAGTTAATGTGGATAGTGGTAACACTTGACTACCAGAGTAAATTAATAATTAATTGGTTCCCCTTAACAACCAATATCCCCCCCTCCCGATGTTATATTTGCTGAAAAATTTTCAAAAAAGAAAAAAAAAGTGGGTGACAGGCTTAAAATTTCATCCGAAATCTTTCTCCGAAAGTTATTTTGAACAATCATTCCAGGGTCCCACACGAAGTGTAAATGTTTGCGAAAACACACTTGACCACTTCTTAGGAGCAAGCAATCCTAAGCAAGTAGGTAGCATCATGACAGATACAAGGATTAGTGATCACGAAGTCATTCTAGCAGTAGTGAATTCCGTCAAGTCCAAATGCACCAAAAATAAATGCAAAATATATCCATTTAAAAAAAAAAGCAGACACTCCCTGAGAGACACTGCTCCCAAACTGCCTGTATAGGCGAAGATCAGGTGTGGATTAGATTCAGAGAACTATTATCGACGGCACTTGAGAGATATACACGAAACACACTAAAAAGACATGGTGCTGATCCCTCATGGTGCACAAAACTGTTCATAACTCTGTTGTTGCAGAAATGAAGGAAGCATGCCAAATTTAAAAGAACGCAAAAACCCCAAGATTGACGAAGTTTCCAAAGCTCGAAATCTAGTACGAACGTCATTGCGAGATGCTTTTAATGGTTTCCGCAAAGAAACTCTGCGTCAACATCTGGTAGAAAGTAGAAAGAGATTCTGCTTGTATGTTCAAATGTGTGTGAATTCCTAGGGGACCTAACTGCTAAGGTCATCGGCCCCTAGACTGACACAATATTTAGACTACCTTATGCTAAAAACAACACACGCACCCATGCCCGAGAGAGCACTGGAACCTCCGGCGGGAGGGGCAGCGCAGTCCGTGACAGGACGCCTCAAACCACGCGGCCACTCCGCCGCGGCTGGTTGTATGGAAAGTACACCAATGGGAAGTCGCTGTCAGGATCTTCACTGCACCGCAGCAATGGTAATGTTACTGATGACAGTATCACTAAAGCAGAGTTACTAAACACGGTTTTCCGATACACCTTCACTAAAGAAGACGAAGTAAATATTCCAGAATTCGAATAAATAACAACTGAGTACGTGGTAAGTTAGACATGGATAGCTTCGGTGTAGCGAAGCGGCTTAAACCTCCGTTATTCGCGCAGTAATCAGTTACACGGTACCTCTCGCAGATAACAGGCGTCATTCACAACATAAACTGTGTATGTGAGCTCTTTAAACGGAGCCTATAAATGAAACACAAACACGAGTACATTAAGGTATACACTTAGTGATAAAAATTTTTGACAATTGTTAGTAAACAGCTCCAGTACCTCCCTGATAGCACCAAACGTGCCATTCTCTCTGCGAACACCTCTGTCACGGATGGTGTGGAACATCAAACATCACAAGTGCAACATGAATTGGTTTCTACTCACACGTAAGTGCCATGAATTATGGCTGTTGCTTTCTGATTTATCCCACTGCTTCGATAAACTCTGTCTGAACATCTCATAGATCCACACAGATATTGCAAACCAAAGAAAGCTCTGCTCTTTGTAAAATCTGTTTCTTTGGCATACCTTTCGTTAGAAAAGTTACCGCTATCTTCATTGATATAATGTGATGTATAATGGGTATTATACTTTCATCCCTAAATAACTTGACAGTATCTACTTTCGTCTTTGTTATACGAGTTTTAATTTTGGGTCCAGGTAATGACGTAATAATATTATAAGATTTTTGTGTAAGATTGGTAGGATTTTTTTCCCTCTGTTTAGCTATTCCACCTTTTCCTTAAAGAAATACATCCTCTTTCCTTACTTCTTGTTTAAGTCATAT
Organism: Schistocerca gregaria; assembly: GCF_023897955.1. Classification (NCBI taxonomy): domain Eukaryota; kingdom Metazoa; phylum Arthropoda; class Insecta; order Orthoptera; family Acrididae; genus Schistocerca; species Schistocerca gregaria. Next base: position 85,397,556 of record NC_064923.1, read on the forward strand.
TCATTATTTTTAACAAGTCACGTTCTGTTCCTGAATCATGACCAATTTCAAGTATACAATCCTCGTTATCTGAGCCAGAAATATCGGTGTCATGATCCTAGAATACTTCTCAAGTGTTTGTGACCCGTACCAGACAGAACTAACAGGGGGTGTTGAACGTATACAGGGAGGAGCAGCACGAATAGTTAAGGGTCTGTTTAATCCGTGGGGTATGTCACACAGATACTGAAAGAATCGAAATGACAGACTATTGAAGACAGACGTAAACAGTCCCGAGGAAGTTCAACCCCCTAGGTAACGCTCACACATGGACCGTGAGGCTCAGACTAGAATAATTGCTGCACGCAGAGAGGCATTGAAACAATCATTTCTCCCGCACTCCACACGTGAATGGGTCTTAGTAACTGGTACAATGGGACGTATCATCTGTCATATACTTCACCGCGGTTTGCAGTGTATGGATGTAGATGTAGATGAAGGCCTTCATCGCTCAGGTCAAGGAGCAATTCCAGCTACACATCAGTATCTCTGCTAAACTCTGTTCTAGGTTATTTTATCTTTGACATTTATTCCACAAACTGAAACCATAGATAATATTTACTTTTTGTAGGTATGTGTTCTAGATAAAAAGCTAATTAAATGTAATTAGTTTCGATATGGATAAAATTACGCACATTAAAGTTGAGTTGAGTCTAGGAGAGCAGTTAAGTAATACACTCTTAATTCGTTTTACGCTATAGCAATAGCGCTCTTGCGGATGAGCAGTGTCCGCCAAGACATAGCAACGTGTTTTAAAACCAGTGATGGCTGAAGCTAATGGATGGAGAGTTAACGGAAAGGTTCTGAAAATAACGCAAACTCTGTCCAGCCCAACCAGACAAAGCAGAGCGGGAAAATGAATTGCATGACGTGTGTCATCCACGCAGGTACCGGAGGGTTGATCACTTAATAAAGGCAAGGCCTTGGGTCCAGATTGGATACCAGTTAAGGTCTTTTCACAGTATAACTGATACAATAGCTCCATACTTAACAATCACATACAACCGCTCGCTCGTCGAAATAAAAGTACCTAAAGGCTGGAAAGTTGCGCAGGTAACACAAATACTCAAGAAAGGAAAAAGGAATTATCCGGTGACTGACAGATCCATAAAACTAACGCTTACTTACAATAGGCTTTTGGAACTAACGCTGTGTTCTAACATTTTGAATTACCCAGAGGAAAAGATTTATTGACAAACAGCCAACATAGGTTCGTAAAATATCGTTTTTATGAAACACAACTAGTTTGGTTGGTTTGTTTAAAAGAGAGGGCAAGGGACCAAATAGCTACGTCATCGGTCCCTTGTACCGAATAAAACAATGCCACAAGGGGTGAGAAGAAAATAACCAAGACTGACAACGCAAAATGGAGAGAAAGAAATAATCACAAAAACGACGGAAGGGCAACAAACACTTAAATGGAAAAAAGGGGAGAAGGAAATGACATGAACGCAAGGAACAGGTAGAAGAGATTGAAACGACAATACAAATTACCATGGCTGGCTGATCATGAGAATAAAAGGGAGAAGCCAGACACTCGGCAACACATTAAAACCTCCACCCTCAAAGCACGAGGGTGGAGGACATAGAGACACAAAGGACAGGGCTAAAATTTAGATCAAATGATAAAACCCACCCTCACGAATAAAACGTAAATCTAAATCAGCCGATAAGGCGTGGTCAGATAAAATTAGCGGCAACAAGTTCGGTACCCGAACATTCCGTCGCAGGGCAGTGAACGTGGGACAGTGCGTCAGAATATTTGGGCCAATGTCAGCCGGGCACCGCATCGACACTGAGGCGGGTCTTCACGGCGCAGGAGGCAGCCGTGGGTCGCCCAAGCGTGGCCAATTCGCAGTGGGCGGAGAACCACAGAGTCCCTGGGAGAGGCCCACATGGAGGACTGCCACACATTCGCAGTGTTCTTCGTTGCACGCAGTTTGTTGCGCGTACTGAGTCTATGCCATTCCGTCTTCCAAGCCGATAAACCTGGCGACGTAGAAACGAACGCAGGTCAGTTATTGGAATGCCAAGATCGATAAGCGGTTTCCGCGTACCCTGTTTGGCCAGCCTGTAAGCAAGTACGTTGCCTGTGTATTCCGCCGTGTCCTGGGGTCCACACAAACACCACTGAACGTCCGGACTGTTCCAGGGCATACACAGTTTCCTGGATGGTCTCTACCAAAGGATGACGAGGGTAGGACAGGTCGATAGCTTGTAGGCTGCTCAAGGAGTCAGTACACAGAAGAAACGGCTCCCCAGGGCATGAACGGATGTGCTCAAGAGCACGAGATATAACCACCAGCTCTGCAGTGAACACAATGCAACCATCGGGCAAGGAATGCTATTCAATAAGTCCTCCATGGACATACGCGAAGCCGACGTGACCGTCAGCCACCGAGCCGTCAGTGTAAATCACTTCACGGCCTCGATACATGTCAAGTGTCGAGATGAAGTGGCAGCGGAGAGCCGGGGGTGAACTGAGTCGTATGGGCCATGTGAAAGGTCCAGGCGAAGCTGCGGCCTAGGTGTACACCATGGAGGTGTACGCGATTGGACATCGAGTATAGGTGGTAAAGGCAAGGACTCCAGTTCAGGTAAAAGGGATCGGACGCAAACTGCAATTGTAAGCCCAGACCTGGGCCACCGTTGTGGGAGATGAGCCGCCGTGTGTGGGGAAAAAGAGACGGTGATTCGGATGCGGAGGAGAACTACGAACGTGTGCAACGTAAATGGCGATCAGTTGTGTATGCCTGACCTGGAATGGAGGAACTTCAGCCTCCGTAAGGACACTGGTCACCAAACTCGTGCTGAAAGGTCCCGTCGCTAGTCGATCGCTACAGTGGTGCACTGGGTCGAGTAAACACAACGCTGAGGGTGCCGCCGAACCATAAACCAGACTACCATGGTCAGGGTTCGATTGAACAAGGTCTCTGTATAGCGGCAGCAGCGTAGAGCGATCAGCACCACAGTTCGTGTCGCTCAGGCAGCGGAGGGCACTGAGATGCTGCCAGCACTTCCACTTAAGCTGACGAAGTTAAGGTAGCCAAGTCAATAGGGCGTCAAAATCCATTCCTAAACATCGATACGTCTCCACTGTAATTAGGGGATCGTCATTAAGGTAAAGTTCTGGTTCCGGATTAACGATACAATGCAGACAGAAGTGCATAACACACGACTATGCGACCGAAAACAGAAAGCCGTGGTCTACAGCCCATGACTGCGCCTTGTGGATGGTTCCCTGTAGGCTCCGCTCAGTAACAGCAGTACTGGTGGAGCAGTACGAAATGCAGAAGTCGTCTGCATACAAAGAGGGTGAGCGGACGGTCCTACAGCTAGATCGTGAATGGCCGCTAAAAATAGAGATACACTCAATATAGAACCCTGCGGGACCCCATCCTTCTGGATATGGGGGGAACTATGGTAGGCACCAACTTGGGCACGGAAAGTATGAAGCGACATGAAATTCTGTGTAAAATACCCCACTCGTATAATGTGCCAAGGATATGATACGCTTTTCGTAAATCAAAATAGACAGCGACCAGGTGTTGGCGTCTGGAAAAATCAGACTTGAGGGACACAAGATTGTCAGTGGTAGAGCGGTCAACGTGGAAGCCGCCCTAGCACGGAGCCAGTAGGCCACGTGACTCCAGGACCCAACCGAACCGCCGACATACCATACGTTCGAGCAGCTTACAAAGAACGTTGGTGAGGCTGACGGGCCGATAGCTATCCACATCAAACGAGTTTTTGCCGCGTGCTCTCCAACCAGTGCGATGGAAAGAAGCCATAGCACCAGATCCGGTTGTAGATCACGAGGAGATGTCTCTTGTAGTCAGACGAGAGATTTTTAATCTTCTGACTGTGGATCCGATCGGGCCCAGGACCTGGGTCGGGGAAATGTGCAAGGGCACTGAGGAGCTACCACTCTGTAAATGGGGCGTTATAGGGTTCATTGTGGCGTGTAGTGAACGAGAGGACTTACTCTTCCATCCGCTGTTTGAGAGTGCGAAAGGCTGGGGGATAACTCTCCGGCGCAGAGGCGCGAGCGTAGCGTTCAGCCAAGTGCTCAGCAATCACGTTTGCGTCGGTAGATAACAAGCCATTTATATTAAAACCAGGAACATCTGTTCGGGTTTGGTACCCACAAACTCTTTTGATCTTTGTCTAGACCCAGAAAGGTGACGTATGGCACCCAATTGTCGACGCATACCACTCCCAACACTCCTGTTTCCGCCTTTCAATAAAATGGCGAACGCGGGCACGGAGCCGTTTAAAGGCTATGAGGTGCTCCAGGGAAGGGTGCTGCTTATGCCGCTGTACAGCCCACCAACGCTCCTTAATTGCCGCAGCGACTTCCGGCGACCGACAAGGGACTGTCATTCGCCGGGGTCACCCTAAAAAAACGTGGGATCGCGTTTTCCGCCGCAGAAACGATCGTTGGGGTTTTTGTGGTTGGCAGGGGAGCCAACACCGTGTTACTAGAGGAGGCCGAAAGGCACGCGATATAGCTCACGCAGGCTGGCGTGAGGTCTGGAACAGGACAAGGAAAACAGAATTTAGAAACAACGGACGTAGCTGGTGGAATACTTAACTTTAATCCATTAATGATGAACGTCGCTCTCGACGGTACATGGTTCATAATATCAATAGTAACTGATAATGGCGCCTTGCTAGGTCGCAGCAAATGACTCAGCTGAAGGCTATGCTAAACTATCGCCTCGGCAAATGAGAACGTATGTAGGCAGTGAACCATCGCTAGCAAAGTCGGCTGTACAATTGGAGCGAGTGCTAGGAAGTCTCTCTAGACCTGCCGTGTGGCGGCGCTTGGTCTGCAATCACTGATAGTGGCGACACGTTGGTCCGACGTATACTACCGGACCGCGGCCGATTTAAAGGCTACCACCTAGCAAGTGTGGTGTCTGGCGGTGACACCACAGGGGTTACCTGCTCAACCACCACATCGATGTTACCGTGTTGGGGAGATTCAACGTTGTCTGAAGATGTGAAAGTTTCTCAGTCCGCCTTGTTTAAAGTCCATCTGGGCAGGTGTCCATAGGCCTGACGCCTGGGAAGTGACAGGACGATGGGGAAGTGGTCACTACCACACAGGTCGTTATGTGCTCTCCAGAGCATAGATAGAAGAGAGGCATGACTGCAGAAAGAGAGTAATAGTCTAAAATATATGTTCCATGTGCTGCACAGAAATGCGTGGTGGCCCCAGTATTTAAGAGGCAGAGGTCGAGTTGTGACAATGAATTTTCAACATCTCTGCCTCTGCCAGTAGGAAGTGTGCACCTCAAAAGGGATTATGAGCGCTAAAATCTGCAAAAAGTAGGAAAGGTTTAGAGAGTTGATCAATCAGTGCAGCCAACGCATTTAGGGGTACTGCACCATCTGGTAAAAGATATACGTTGCAGACAGTGATTTCCTGCGTCGTCCATATCCTGACACCTACAGCTTCTAGAGGGGTTTGAAGTGTCACAGGTTCACTGCATACTGAGTTCAGGACATAGACGCAAACTCCAACTGACACTCTATTACATTTTCTACTGTTCCTGTACTATCCCTTACAGCCACGAAGGGCAGGGTTAGGCAGTGCCAGGAACCAGGGTTCCTGGAGGACAATACAGAAAGCAGGTTTGAAGCTTAAAAGTTGCCATAGCTCAGGCAGGTGGTGGAAAAAACCGCCGCAATTCCACTGGAGGATGACGTTAACGTGAGGCTGCGAAGGCATGAAGCATGCAAGGATGCAGGTTATGCCTCAGGGTCACCTTCTGCCACCGATTAAGTATTTTTAGCCATTTCTATGGTGGATAAGGCATTAGTAAGATCCACGTCTGCAGGGGATCTCCACTGCATCCTCAGGTGCAGAACTGATAGGTAGTGATAGTGTTGGAGACACCAGGTGGTCCTGCTTTTTACCATACTTCGTCTTACTTTGCTTACTATCTCGCTTCTCTTTAGGGGATTGCTGGGAGGATTTCTCTGAAGCAGCTTCAGGCATGGAGGACGACCATGAAGCTCTTTCTCCACCAGGTTTTGGCTCCTTGAGCCACTGGCGAGTGTCTGCATGGCATTAGTGGAGACCTTGCAAGCGAGGCCCACGAGGAACTCCTTCTGCACGAGAGGAGCCAGAGAAGCCTGTTGCTACTACGGCAGGGGGGAGGGGACCGATGTCCCCTGCGTTTGGACGGGCCTTGCTCCCAAAGTAGGTGCTTTGGGAGCAACAGAGGAAGATTTGCTGGATGTATTCTGGCGGCCCGCAGGGCCCACTGTTCCTGGTAAAGAGTGAGGAGCCACAGGCACTTGGAACGGTGATGGTGATGTTGCTGCAGTGTATGTGTAAGTCAACCGAATGGGGTGGAATCTTCCGAATTTACGTTTAGCCTCTGTGTAAGTCAACTGGTGCAGGGTCTTGTACTCCGTAATTTTCCGCTCCTTTTGGAGTACTGGTCGGTCTGGTGAGCAGGGGGAGTGGTTCTCTCCACAATTTATTCAAGTGGGAGGTGGCGCATGTGGAGTATCTGGGTGCAGTGAACGTCCGCAGTCTCGATGTGTGGTGCTGTAATTGCAGTGGGAAGACATGCGCCCAAACTTCCAGCACTTAAAGCACCGCATAGAGGGAGAGACGTATGATTTAACGTCAGAGCAGTAAACCATCACCTTGAGCTTTTCCGGCAATGAATCACCCTCAAAGGCCAAGATGAAGGCACCGGTAGCAACCCTGTGGTCTTTGGTTCAAATGGTTCCGAGCACTATGGGACTTAACATCTTAGGTCATCAGTCCCCTAGAACTTAGAACTACCTAAACCTAACTAATCTAAGGACATCACACGCATCCATGCCCGACGCAGGATTCGAACCTGCGACCGTAACAGTCGCGCGGCTCCGGACTGCAGTGCCTAGAACCGCATGACCACCGCGGCCGGCTATGGTCTTTGGGTCCCCTGTAAATGCACCAGATGAAATGAACATTCTGCCGTTCTAAATCGGCACAGAGTTCGTCGTCAGACAGCAAGAGGTGGTCATGATGGAAAATTATCCCCTGGACCATGTTGAGGATTTTACAGGGAGTGACAGACACAGGGAAGCCTGGACATGCCCGAAAGAACAAATACCATCTTCATATATTTAGTTAAGGCTCACTGGCCATTTGACGATCTTCTTCTGTGCGAATGCACAAATAATACCCGGACTGTTACGGGAATCGGCGGTAAAGCTGCGAGTAATTAGTACAATGGGCAGGGACACTATGAATATAGTGCGGGACAATAAGTTGCGAATGTGGGTCGCACGGGAGGCGTGCCAGAGATACGTCCCTGCAGTCGCACTATCCTCTGTGTCCTCGGTGGCTCAGATGGATAGAAAGTCTGCGGTGTAAGCAGGAGATCCCGGTTTAGAGTCCCGGTCGGGGCACCCGTTTTCAACTGTCCCTGTTGACTTACATCAACGCCTGTATGCAGCTAGGAGTATTCATTTCATTGTAATTTCATGTCCGAAAGAACAGATACCATCTTCATATATATACTTCATATAAATCCAATATTGTCACGGGGGCGAAAGATTACAGGAGGCAACGGAAGAAGACGACATAGCCTAGAAAGTGTCCTCGCCCAAATAGTTGAAACGCAGGTGAAGATGCAAAGCCATAGCAAGAGATTCAGTAGATCAAATCTAAGGGCACTCGTGCACCACGTAAGGTGTCCTTCCCCATATGGCCCGCACTTCTGTAGAATTTTGAAAGTGGCAGGTCAAACCATAGAATAGGATGTGAACTCTTAGGGCCGAAACGTATGAGACTCCTTTTAGTCACCTCTTACGACAGGCAGGAATACGACGGGCCTATTCTAACCCCCGGACCCGCAGGAGGAGAAACACAACTGGTTCTTTATTCTCACGAAGTAATGAGTGCTATGCACTGGGGATTTAACGCTGATTCCGAATTTTTGATTTCCAGAGGGCTTTTGACACCGTTTCACACAAAAAGTTCTGCCAAATTACGTACCTATGGAGTATCGCCCAAGTTATGTGACTGAATTTTTGATTTCCTGTCAGAAAGATCACAGTTCGTGTTAACAGACAGTAAGTCATCGTTAAAAAGAAAAGAAATATCTGACTGTCCCTAAGGAAGTGTTATAGGCGCTCTACTGTTTTTTATCTACGAGGGTCACTGCAAAAGAAATGCACATTCAGGATTGATCTCGCAGCAGCAGGCCTCGTATTACACACACTCGAGACAATTTGCAACGAGTTAACGAATTGGTGACTGCTGACAGACGAATCTCAGTGAAGGAATTGTCACGCTACTTTGGGATAGGGGAAGGAAGTCTTTGCAGAATACTGAAAGTGTTGGCGTTATAAAGGTGTGTGTCAGGTGGGTTCCCAGGATGTTGACAGTGGCTCACAAAGAAACAAGAAAAGCGGTATACAGCGAACTTTTGGAACAGTACGAGAATGATGGAGATGAATTTCTTGAAAGAATTGTGACAGGTGATGAAACATGGCTCCATCATTTTACACCAGAGACGAAGAGGCAATCAATAGAGTGGCATCATGCAAATTCACCCAAGAAAAAGAAAATTCATAACCACACTTTCTGATGGAAAAGTTATGGTTCAAATGGCTCTGAGCACTATGCTACTTAACCTCTGAGGTCATCAGTGCCTTAGAACTTACTACTTCTTAAACCTAACTAACATAAGGACATCACACACATCCATGCCCGAGGCAGGATTCGAACCTGCGACAGTAGCGATCGCGCGGTTCCAGACTGTAGCGCCTAGAACCGCTCGGTCACGCCGGCCGGCGAAAAGTTATGGCTACGGTGTTTTTCGATTAAGAAGTACTCTTGTTTGTGGAGTTTATGCCAAGTGGAGCCACCATAAATTCTGATGCATATGTGACGCCACTGAAGAAACTTCAAGCTCGACTGAGTCGTGTTCGACCACATCGGAAAAAGCAGGATGTTTTTCTGTTGCACGACAATGCACGGCCACATGTCAGTCAAAAAACCATGGAAGCGATCACATAACTCGGATGGACAACACTGAAACACCCGCCTTAACAGTCCTGACCTGGCACCATGTGACTATCATCTCTTTGGGAAACTGAAAGACTCTCTTCGTGGAACAAGGTTTGAAGATGATAACTCCCTGCCAAACGGTGGCTCCAACAGGTTGGTCCAGAATTTTACCGTGCCGTGCGGGTATACATCTATACACTGTAAAACTTTCAAACATGTGGAATAAAAGATGGATTTAAAAAAAATAGTGTGCATTTCATTTGGAGTTGCCCTCGTATATAGACGATATAGGAGAAATCTGAGCAGGTTTCACACTGTTTCCAGAGGGGACAGTTATTTACCATCTAGAAAATTCATCATAAATACGAATCCAACTGCAAAATGATGTAGACAAGATATGCGCAGGATGGGAAAAGTGCCAACTGTCTCTGAATAAGAAAAATGTGAGGTCTTTCACAAGAAGACAAAAAGAATTCTGTGAAATTTTGGTTGCATGATAAATCACACAAATCTAAAGCCAGTTGTGTCGCTTTTTGCATCACTTCTGATTTGCTGTTGATAATGCAACATTAAATCGATTCTTTACATTCCATTTTGTATTACCATTTATCATTGCTGCTATAGCAGCAATTCATTTATTTTTTTCTTCCCCTCATGCAAACAAGCTCCGGGGAATGAAAGCTCTCTCAGTGTCATGGCCGACCTCTTCTCGGCCCTCTCGGTGCGAGGTTGCGCACTGGGCACTGTCTTTTCAGCCATCACCACTGGTGGTTCGCAATTTCCTGACGGAATCTTTTTTCTTTAACCATTTACGCTCTCATTTATGTTTGCCGTCCGAGTTATTGGCCGCTTTGCGAATGACCCGCTGGCTATCGACCGCGTTTTACTCTTTATCCGCCGTAGCAATGTGGTGAAGGGCGTTTAGTCTTTAGTTCAAGACCTCCTTTGTCACTATGGCGTATTTTATGGACGTTTCTCGAAGTCCCTGTTTTTAGCTGTCTTTCCCTCCGCCGATTGGGCTTAACGTGTAGTAGCTTTTAACTCCTTCTTCGTCTTCGTGTTCTACGGTTCTGACATGGCCGCGTATGACTTTTGCGCCATAAAACAAAACGAAACAAACTACCAATAATCACACTTGGCACAACGATATAGATAATGTTGTGGGGTGGTGAAGCAAAGACTTCGATTTATTGGCAGGACTCTTAGAAAATGCAACTGGTCTACTACGCTTGTCCTTCCTCTTCTGCAGTATTCCTACGTAGTGTGTGGTATCTGCATCGGGTAGGACGGACGCGGAGGACATCGAAAAAGTTTAAACAAGGGAGATCGTTTTCTACTATCGATAAATATGGGGGAGAGTGCCACGAATATGATACACGAAGTAGGATGGCAATAATTAAATCAAAGGCGTTCTTCGTCCGGGTATAATCTTCTCATGAAATCTGAAACAAAAACTTTGTCCTTCGAATGCGAATTTATTTTGTTGGTGCCCTTCTACATAGGGAGAAATTAACATCATAATGAAATAAAAGAAGTCAGAAATAGCACGGAGAGATTTAAGTGTTCTGTTTCCCGGCGCGCTGTTGGGGAGTGGAACGGTAGAGTAGTAACGGAAAGTGTTTCGATGAAACATCTGCGAGGTAATTGTGGTAATGTAGATGTAGTTTCGTGTTCAATAAGAATCCAACGTTCGCAAAATGAATGAAACGCCTGATTTCAAGTGTCTGTTTGCTAAGATTCGGTTCTGTGTGCATGAACTCGTGAATTTTTACTCCGTTTCCATAAAAAAAGAAGAACACACTGTTTGGTTACAATGATGTCCCCATTGAAAAGAGATTTTGTAGTGAATTTCACCATAGTTTACTTTGTCGCAAGAGGATTTGAACTATCCGCCATTACAGACAGGTGTGCAAAAGAACATCTGTGACATAATTACAACATTTCATAGGTTTTTATAGCTATGATGAATTATAAGCACGATGGCGCATGTTTAAATGTTATGTGATATCCCAGTTACAGCCATCTTTGTTCTATGTCAACCCTGTAGCAAAATCATTTTTTGAACCGAAGCGCCTTCTTCTTTGTCATATTTATCGTGTGATGGCGGTGAAAAAAAAACATGAAAGCAGCCAGGAAAGATGATAACATTTCGTAATGAACACGTCTGGTGGTTAACAGTAGAACCTCACTAAATGTATGTGCCGAGTGAGAAATATTCTGTGATAATATTCGGTGATCATATAATATTGTCACTGAAAGTTTCCATACTAGTTTCTTCTACATAAAATTTATGTATATTGATTGATAAGTAATAATAATTGGAGGGCGACAGTTCTCACAGTTGGTAAATAAACCTGACATTTGTATGTCATGTTGTAACAACCAATATTATAAAACTAAATGTCAGAAGTTGCAGAGCTACAAATGATCCATCTTTTGAGCAAGAGAAAGTCTCTCACACCGCATATATCCGGTGACTGCCCCACTGCATTTCCTTTCTTACATTCCATTTGTACTGTAGTTACATGCTGAAAAGAAACATTATTCAGATTCTTGTATATTTATAGATATACACTTACATTATTTACATATGGCAATGTCATATAGTTTGTAGGTGCTATACAGCCTGCACCCAATAGTGTTCATTAAACACTAAAGGTTAACACCAAATTTGCCATACACATGAGGTGAAAGTCAAGTTTCACTAGTAAACCACTCAATTTGAAAGTACTGCACGGCTTATGGTCTTGGTGATACACAGTGAGTAAAAGTCTCTGTGGTACACTTCATCGCCAGCACAGGGACAGTCATAAATTTACACCCAGTGAAATAAAGGTAAAAGTACGAAAAGTTGCAGCTAAGATTAATCTCAATATATTAAAATGTTCCGATGATTCATAAGGTACCAACATCAGAGACACAGATATCGGAGAGTGAGCAATACTGGCAGCAATAGTTTCGAGTAATGGTCCTTGCATACGCGGAGACGATGAGGGCAAAACCGCTAGCGTCCAGGTCCGCACCGAGCGAGGTGGCGCAGTGGTTAGCACACTGGACTCGCATTCGGGAGGACGACGGTTCAATCCCGCGTCTGGCCATCCTGATTAAGGTTTTCCGTGATTTCCCTCAATCGCTCGAGGCAAATTCCGGGATGGTTACTTTGAAAGGGCACGGCCAACTTCCTTCCCCATCCTTCCCAAACAACCCAACAACCCACGTCCGCACAGCATGGATAAACAAAGCCCACCCTGCTAGCCGCGCTGTCTAACGCGCCGCTTCCCGAGCGGGAAGGCTTACCGGTCCCCGGCATTAATCCGCCCGGCAGATCCGTGTCGAGGTCCGGTGTGCCGGCCACCCTGTGGATGATATGCAGGCCGGTTTTCCATCTACCTCAAGCGAATACGGGCTCGTTCCCCTTATTCCGCCTCAGTTACACAGTGTCGGCGATTGCTGCGCAAACACAGTTTCCACATACGCATACACGATAATTATTCTACCACGCAAACATTTGAGGTTACACTCGTATGGTGTGAAACGTCCCCGGGGAGTTCCACTAGGGGGGTCGAACCGCACAATAAACTGGGTTCGGTGTGGAGCGGCGGTGAGGTGGGTGCCCGCTGTGGCCTGTTTTGGGGTTGTGAACTACTGAAGGCTATGGCGGGACGAATCCTCTCCGTCGTTTCTAGGTCCCGGTTCCATACACAATACTTGCCTTACCTACTTCTTCGCGTAGAACATGAATACCCAGCATGTTGATATTATCTCTTAAATAAATCATAAAATTTCTTTATGCATAGTCGGCCCTTCTTCGAGTCGCATTAAAAAATAGCACATGCAGGAGGATGATTTTGCCTTTCCTTTTAATGACTTTCTAGCAGCAGTGATGCAGAATGGGAGACTAATAACGTAGCGATTATATCTCCGCATTTGCGCCCTGAGTTTTTTAAGAGCTGCAGGTACTGCAGCCACTTCCGTTTCCATTGTTCCGTTGTTCTCTACTCCTAAAGCAGTTCACATGGCCCAAGCATCAATGTTTAGTATTTTCAGCAGTTCTTGCAGACCTATTTAATTTATTTCCGGTTTCGTTTTCGTATAGGATGTTATCTCAGCAGAACTGTGTCGTATTGCAGTAGTCGAATGTCAAAGAAACTGTTGACAAATTCAGGCTGTTAGCAATCCAGCAGCTATAAGGACCCATCAACATAGCGCTTCGTTTCTGCGTATTATCGAACTAGTGCCGATAGGCTCTGACTGACAACTTCGCAGTGAGACTCACCAGTTGCGAGTAGAATGGAAATTCCAGTTATTTTACAAGAAACGGAGTCTCTGGAGTCAGTTTAGTGCTCCCATACGAATGTGTCCGTATTTGCACTACACTTTGTCGTTTTCCGAGAATACTTCAGACATGGGTGACCTGTAACAAACTCAGCCTCAGTCTAAATAACGCATCATTGGTATTCGGTAAAGTATCACTGTTGCTCTACTTTTGGCTCCGAGTAATTGAATGTCCTTGCATTGAATACGTTAGTAGTAGCCACACATTAATCGGATGTTGCACTGAGTCGACAAAAGTCATGGGATAGCCGTAGGCATATTAACAGATAATGGTAGCATGGCGTACACAAGGTACAAAAGGGCAGTTCCTTGGCGAAGCTGTCATCCGCACTTAGGCGAAGAAGTTTCCGAGGTCTTTTTCGCCGCAGGGCGGGAATTAACACGCTTTGAACGCGGAATGGTAGCTAGAGCTAGCCGTATGGAACATTACATTCCGGAAATCGACCGGGAATTGAATATTCCGAGATCTGCAGTCTTGTGAGTGGTCAGAGAAGACACTACTGGCCATTAAAATTGCTACACCAAGAAGAAATCCAGATGATAAGCGGTTATCCATTGGACAAATATATTATACTAGAACTGACATGTCATTACATTTGCACGCAAATGGGGTGCATAGATCCTGAGAAATCAGTACCCAGAATAACCACCTCTGGCCGTAATAACGGCCTTGATACGCCTGGGCATTGACACAATCAGAGCTTGGATGACGTGTACAGGTACAGCTGCCCATGCAGCTTCAACACGATGCCACAGTTCATCAAGAGTAGTGACTGGCGTATTGTGACGAGCTAGTTGCTCGGCCACCATTGACCAGACGTTTTCAGTTGGTGAGAGATCTGGAGAATGGGCTTGACAGGGCAAATGCACGCTTCCAATGTGCGTTCACCGCCATGTCGCTAAATACGGATGCGAGCATCATGATGCTGTAAACGGAACCTGGGTTCATCCGAAAAAATGACGTTTTGCCATTCCGGCACCCGGATTCGTCGTTGAGTACACCATCGCTGGCGCTCCTCTCTGTGATGCAGCGACAAGGATAACCGCAGCCATGGTAACAGAGCTGATAGTCCATGTTACTGCAAACGTCGTCAAACTGTTCGTGCAGATGGTTGTTGTCTTGCAAACGTCCGCATCTGTTGACTGAGGGATCGAGACGTGGCTGCACGGTCCGTTACAGCCATGCGGATAAGATGCTTGTCATCTCGATTGCTAGTGATACGAGGCCGTTGGGATCCAGCACGGCGTTCCGCATTACCTCCTGAACCCACCGATTCCATATTCTGCTAACAGTCATTGGATCTTGACCAAAGCGAGAAGCAATGTAGCGATACGATAAACCTCAATCCCGATATATTAGAATTCGACCTTTATCAAAGTCGGAAACGTGATGGTATGCATTTTTCCTTCTTACACGAGGCATCACAAGAATGTTTCACCAGGCAACGCCGGTCAACTTCTGTTTGTCTATGAGAAATCGGTTGGAAACTTTCCTCATGTCAGCACGTCGTAGGTGTCGCCTCCGGCGCCAACCTTGTGTGAATGCTCTGTAAAACTAATCATTTGCATCTCACGCCATCTTCTTCCTGTCGGTTAAATTTCCCGCCTGTAGCACGTCATCTTCGTGGTGCTGCATTTTCAATGGCCAGTAGTGTAAACTCACAGGCTGCATAGGAGCGATTAGGTCCACGTCAAGCAAATAGTTACATAAACTGAGGAGGCAAAAGTCATATTATACCCCCTGATATGTGTCCGACCTCCTTTTTCCTGGCTAAGTGCAGGCGTCGCCTCGACAAGTCATCGTAATTCCTCTGCAGAAATACTGCGCCGTGCTGCCTCCACAGCGCCGGCCGTGGTGGTCTCGCGGTTCTAGGCGCGCAGTCCTGAAGCGTGCGACTGCTACGGTCGCAGGTTGGAATCCTGCCTCGGGCATGGATGTGTGTGATGTCCTTAGGTAAGTTAGGTTTAAATAGTTCTAAGTTCTAGGGGACTGATGACCACAACAGTTGAGTCCCATAGTGCTCAGAGCCATTTGAACAAATTTTTTGCCTCCATAGCCGCCCATAGTTGCGATACTGTTGCCGGTGTAGTCTGTCGTGCATGAACTGACCTCTTTGTTATGTCACTTCGATGTTCCATGTCACCCAAGTCGGTCAATATGGATGGCTAAATCAATCGCATGAACTGTCCTGAATATTCTTCAAACCAACAGCGACAATTGTACTCCGATGACATGGCGCACTGTCACCCATAAATATTCCATCGTCTTTTGGGAATATAAAGTCCATGAATGGTGACAAATGCTCTCCAAGTAGCCAATCATAACAATTTCCAGTTAATGATCCCTTCAGTTGCACCAGAGGACGCAGTCCATTTTACGTAGCCGCGCGGTATTAGCCGAGCGGTCTGCGGAGCTGCAGTCATGGACTGTGCAGCTGGTCCCGGCGCAGGTTCGAGTCCTCCCTCGGGCATCGGTGTGACCTAGACGTGTAACCAATGGCAGCCTATTCCAAACTTGTGTGAACGCTGTGAAGAGCTGATCATTTGCATATCAGAGCATCTGTTTCCTGTCGGTTAAGTCTGTAGCACGTCATCTTCGTGGTGTAGCAGTTTTAATGGCCAGTAGTGTAAGTTACCAAATTTCAGGCATAACTGTCACCATGGACAAGACAGTGCCCGACGGACTTCACGTTCGATGCTTAAAACTGAGGGTGTCACTGCCTGAAATAACAGCAGAAATCGGTGTGGGACGTATGATGAACGTATCTGTTCGGACAGTGCACCAATATCTGGCGTGTATGGGCTACGGCAGGAGAGCACCAACGCACCGACGTGGATTCCTTTGCTGACAGCACGACATCGCCTGCAGCGCTTCCCCTCGGCTGGTGGCCATTTCAGTTGTACCCTAGAAGACTAGAAAACCGTGGTCTGATCAAATGAGTTTGTATTTCAGTTTGTAACATCTGATGATAGGATTCGAGGCGCAGATCCCACGAAGACATAGACTATTGTTGTCAGCTACCAGGTGTGCAAACTGGTGTTGGCGCCATAATACTGTGCGCTGTGTATAGGTGGAATGGACTGTGTCCTATGGTGCAAGTGAACGCACCATTAACTGGAAATGGTTATGATCAGCTACTTGGAGAGCATTTGTCGCGGATCATGGACTTTATGTTCGCAAACGAAAATGGAATATTTATGAGTGACAGTGCGCCATGTCACCTGAGCACAATTGTTGCTCTTGGTATGAAGAATATTCTGGACAGTTCATGCGTATGATTTGGCCATCCAGGTCGACCGACATGGGCGGCATGGGACATTGAGGTGACATAACAGGGGTAAGATAGATACTGCGTACAGGAAAATTAAAGAGATCTTTGGAGAAAAGCGAACCGCTTGCATGAATATCAAGAGCTCAGATGCAAACCCAGTTCTAAGCAAAGAAGGGAAAGCAAAAAGGTGGAAGGAGTATATAGAGGGTCTATACAAGGGCGATGTACTTGACGACAATATTATGGAAATGGAAGAGGATGTAGATGAAGGTGAAATGCGAGATACGGTACTGCGTGAAGAGTTTGACAGAGCACTGAAAGACTTAATTCGAAACAAGGCCCCGGGAGTAGACAGCATTCCATTACAGCCTTGGGAGAGCCAGCCCTCACAAAACTCCACCATCTGGTAGGCAAGATGTATGAGACGGGCGAAATGTCCTCAGACTTCAAGAAGAATATAATAATTCCAATCCCAAAGAAAGCAGGTGTTGACAGATGTGAAAATTACAGAATTATCAGTTTAATCAGTCCCGGCTACAAAATACTAAAACGAATTCTTTACAGACGAATGGAAAATCTGCTAGAAGCCGACCCTGAGGAAGATCAGTTTGGATTCCGTAGAAATGTTGAAACACGTGAGGCAATACTGACTCTAAGACTTATCTTAGAAAATAGTTTAAGGAAAGGCAAACCTACATTTCTAGCATTTGTAGACTTAGAGAAAGCTTTCGATAATGTTGCTGGAATACTCTCTTTCAAATTCTGAAGGTGGCAGGGGTAAAATACAGGTAGCGAAAGGCTATTTACAATATGTACAGAAACCAGATCACAGTTATAAGAGTCGAGGAGGATGAAAGGGAAGCAGTGGTTGGGAAGGGAGTGAGACACGGTTGTATCCTATCCCCGATGTTATTCAATCTGTATATTGAGCAAGCAGTAAAGGAAACAAAAGAAAAATTTGGAGTAGGAATTAAAATACATGGGGAGAAATTGAAACTTTGAGGTTCGCCGATGACATTGTAATTGTGTCAGAGACAGGAAAGGTCCTGAAAGAACAGCTGAGCGGAATGGAGAGTGTCTTGAAAGGAGGACGTAAGATGAACATCAACGAAAGCAAAACGAGGATAATGGAATGTAGTCGAATTAACTCTGGTGATGCTGAGGGAATTAGATTAGGAAATGACACACTTAAAACAGTAAAGGAGTTTTGCTATTTGGGGAGCAAAATAACTGATGATGGTCGAAGTAGAGAGGATATAAGATGTAGACTGGCAGTGACAAAGAAAGAGTTTCCGAAGAAGAGAATGTTGTTGACATGGAGTATTGCTATTTGGGGAGCAAAATAACTGATGATGGTCGAAGTAGAGAGGATATAAGATGTAGACTGGCAGTGACAAAGAAAGAGTTTCCGAAGAAGAGAATGTTGTTGACATGGAGTACAGATTTAAGTGTCAGGAAGTCGTTTCTGAAAGTATTTGTATAGAGTGTAGCCACGTATGGAAGTGAAACGTGGACGATAAATAGTTTATACAAAAAGAGATTAGAAGCTCACGAAACGTAGTGCTACAGAAAAATGCTGAAGGTTGGATGGGTAGATCACACAACTAATGAGGAGGTATTGAATAGAATTGAGGAGAAGAGAAAGTTGTGGCACAACTTGACTAGAAGAAGGGATCGCTTGGTAGGACATATTCTGAGGCATCAAGGTATCACGAATTTAGTATTGGACGGCAGCGCGGAGGGTAAAAATCGTAGAGGGAGGCTAAGAGATGAATACACTAAACAGATTCAGAAGGATGTAGGTTGCAGTAGGTACTGGGAGATGAAGAACCTTGCACAGGATAGAGTAGCATGGAAAGCTGCATCAAACCAGTCTCTGGACTGAAGACCACAACAATAGAGATTTCAGTTCGTGCACAACAGACTACATCAGCAACAGTTTCGCAACTGTGGGCGGCTGTGGAGGCAGCATGGTTCAGTATTTCTGCAGAGGAATTACGATGACTGGTTGAGGCGACGCCTGCACTTTTCCAGGCAAAAGGATGTCCGACACATATTCGTGGGTATCCCATGACTTTTGTCACATCAGTTTATATAACAGTTTGCTTGACGTGATCCTAATCGCGCCTATGTAGCCTGTGCGTTTATTTGATGCTGTGTACCGTTTTCTGCAACAAGTTGAAATCGAGAAGCAGCATGTTCCACAACTGATGCAGTTGTTTCCGGCGTCACGTTCAAAATGTGTTGCGCAATGCGTACCTGAAATGCAGCTTAGTTTCTAATCGGAACACTGAACACATCTTTCCGAAAGCCCTGCAGCCAGAAGTCACGCGGTTAAGATCAGGTGATCGGGACGGCCATGCTGTGGAATAATGGCGGCTGATAATTCTAGCCTTTCAAAAATGGCGTTTGAGCAGCTGGATTTGCAATTTCCGGAGGTGCGCAATCTTGTATAAAAATGATGTCATGCACACATTCACGCTGGATTGACGTGTTTGTGTAAAAGAAACTCAAGGCGCTTACCAGTGACGGTACAGGTAACAGGAACGCAAGCACCTGGCTCTTTTAAAAATATACCCGATTAATAAACGATGACGTAAGCCCGCACAACACACTGACCTTTTCAGTATGAAGTGGTACTTGTTGATTTGCGAGTGGGTTTTCCGTTGCCCGTATCCGATAAATCTGTGTACTGACATACCCTGTCAGATGGAAGTGGGCTTTGTCTCTCCACAAAATATTCCACGTCCAATCATTGTCCACCGCCATGAGAGCAAGAGATTCTAAAGCAAAGGTATCTCTTGCTGGCCGGTTAACAGAAAGCGACTCATGGACATGTGTAATTTTGAATGGCTAGGAAAGTAGGATGTTTTGTAGGATTTTACTCACGGTTCTCACGGGTACGTCCAATGTTCGGGCAATTCTCTGTGACTACACGTTCGCACCCCACCACTCGTCTCGTCCTGCATTGCTGTGGCCACTGCTTCCACTGATGTCGAATAAATTCGTTTCCTCCCTCTACCAGTTTGCACAGAAAGAAAACCGTCTTTTCGAATTTCCGAATCATTTTCTTCAGACCCCCGGCTGTCATCGGACCAACGCCTTTTTTTTAGAACCCTTCAGTGTCCAAAACATCTGCAGAGCGAAGTGTGCACAATCATCATTCTTATAATACAGCTTCACAAGAAGAGCGCGATCATGTTTTGAGACAGTCATGGCGAACGTCGCAGAGGCGAAAGGAGGAAAATCCGTGTACCAGGCGTGTTTACACCAACATCAGTGGGTCGGGCGGATGACTCACGTTTTCATTTACGTATTCACACTCATACAGCACCATCTATTGATCAATTTCCACACTATTTTTTTCTTCTACCATACACATTCCCCCTTTTCCGATAATATTCCGTTGCCACTTGACGTCATTCTGACCAGTGGTGTTATTTCTACAGAGTTTTGAAACTTTACCTTTAATTATAATCACCATGTACTTCAGTGATTTATTTGATGAAAATGAGATTCCATTTTGTATTACCAACTGCTGTATCTAAATTCATTACATAGTTCATCACTGAGTTGCAGTACTTCAAACGATGCGTTTACACCTGTACGCCTTGCGGCTGGTCACCGTTTGGCTGTTGCTTGTCGCACAGGAATGTAGAGGCGCCCACTGTTGACACGGGTGTAAATGGAATCACGTTAAGGGAGAGGCACGCACCTACTCGCATACCTCTGTCTGCGTGTGCGGCAAGCTACAGCCGTACGGCAACTACCTGCAAGACGCACACGTGTAAACGCACGTTGTGACAATCTGCAGTCATACATTACGCGTCGAGATACTGCAACAGATGATTGTTCTCTGAGATCTCAGAGTAACAGCTACGGAATATACATCTCAGAGGGCCACTTTTGCCGATAATTTTCCGTCCAAAGGCTTTTCAGTGTCCCCTCAACGGACGTCGCGATGAAAGCAGATGGCGTGGCATGGGTAGAACGGCGGTGCTGCTCAGAAAGCTGCCATGAAGGGCGAAGCCATCGCCCCATAAGGGCAGACCCGCTGAAGCGACTGATTTATTCTGAGCAGCAGTAAGCAGAGCGGGCCAGTACTGCTGCGGAGTTGGGCAGCCGCTTCGTGCCGAGAGCTGCCGTGTGCTCCTGGTTAGCTCACCCGCACAAGCCGCGTGCTTGGTACAGTGTCGAGCCCATATACAGGGTGGTCCTTTGATCGTGACCCAGCCAAATATCTGACGAAATAAGCGTCAAACGAAAATACTACAAAGAACGAAACTTGTATACCTTGAAGGGGAAAACCAAATGGCGCTATGGTTCGCCCGCTACATGGGGCTGCCACAGGTCAAAAGGATAACAAGTGCGTTTTACAAATAGGAACCAGCATTTTTATTACATATTCGTGCAACACTTAAAGAAACATTAATGTTTTAGTTGGACCACTTTTTTCGCTTTGTGAGAGATGGCGCTGCAATAGCCACAAACATATGGCTCACAATTTTAGAAGAACAGTTGATAACAGGTAGGTTTTTTATGTTACAATACAGAACGTAGGTACATTTTATTTCGGTTGTTCCAATGTTATACATGTACCTTTGTGGACTTATCATTTCTGAGAACTGTGATATACCTTTTGCATTTCTTACTTTTATGTTTTCATCCTCTTTAAAAGCAAAGAGAAAAGATGAGGTGGTAGTAGCCCAGCGTAGAGCCTGTGCCTACCGTCAGGTATTTTTGACTTTCAGATGTTAAAAGACAGAGCAGTTTTTGTTCTTGTACGAGTTGTTGGAATGAAGGTTTCGTTCAGTGAGTGAACGAGTGAGAACCGCCATTTTTTAGCTAGTAATTGCAGACCGCCATTGTGTGTATTTTCTATGTGCATCGAACAGAAATATAGTAGTGTTTTATTAACAGAATATTTGTGAGAGTTATTATTATTTCTTGTAGTAATGCAATAAGAAGAACGGAAGCCCACCTGTGTACTTCGGAAAATTTACGAAGATCCGAATATAACAACACGGCCACAGTCAAGGAGACGGCGATCGGACATAATATTAATTATTGGTACGCATAAAATACTATGAACACGATTTATTTATATAAATATAAACTAAAATGATTCCTTTCCCGTTACAGGCAATGCCTAGCTTATTGTGCTTGTCCTTCATGCCAAAGAATTAATCTCTTTAATTCATCCATTTTAAAAAAGCCACACATTCCAACATTTTATCATCATTCATTCCCTATCCTATTATATTATCATTTTATTATATTATAGAACGCAAGCTGTTACAGCGTGATTGCCTGCAAATACCACATTAATGCAATAAATGCTCAAATTGATATCCGTCAACCTCAATGCATTTGTCAATGCGTGTAACGACATTCCTCTCAACAGCGAGTAGTTCGCCTTCCTTAATGTTCGCACAAGCACTGACAATGCGCTGACGCATGTTGTCAGGCGTTGTCGGTGGATCACGATAGGAACTATCCTTCAAGTTTCCCCACTGAAAGAAATCCGGGGACGGCAGATCTGGTGAACGTGCGGTCCATGGGATGGTGATTCGACGACCAAACCACCTGTCATGAAATATGCTGTTCAATACCGCTTCAACCGCAAGCGAGCCATGTGCCGGACATCCATCATGTTGGAAGTACATCTCCATTCTGTCATGCAGTGAAACACCTTGTAGTAACATCGGTAGAAAATTACGTTGGAAATCAGCATACATTGCACCATTTAGATTGCCATGTATAAAATGGGGGCCAATTATCCTTCCTCCCATAATGCCGCACCATACATTAACCCGCCAAGGTCACTGATGCTCCACTTTTCGCAGCAATCGTGGACTTTCCGTTGCCCAGTAGTGCATATTATGCCGGTTTACGTTACCACTGTTGGTGATGACGCTTCGTCGCTAAATAGAACGCGTGCAAATAATCTGTCATCGTCCCGTAATTTCTCTTGGGCCCAGTGGCAGAACTGTACACAACGTTAAAAGTCGTGGCCTTGCAATTCCTGGTGCATAGAAATATAGTACGGATGCAATCGATGTTGATGTAGCATTCTCAACTCCGTCGTTTTTGAGGTTCCCGATTCTCGAGCAATTTGTCTGCTACTGATGTGCGGATTATCCGCGACAGCAGCTAAAACACCTACTTCGGCATCTTCACTTGTTGCATGTCGTGATTGACGTTCCACATGTCGCTGAACACTTCCTGTTTCCTTAAGTAAAGTAACTATACCGCGAACGGTCCGGACACTTGGATGTCGTCGTCCAGGATACCGAGTAGCATACATAGCACGCTCCCGTTGAGCTATTTGATTACAATAACACGAACATGAACACGATATCGACCTTTTCCGCAATTGGTAAATGTCCCATTTGAACACGAAGCAAATACCGTCCGCACTGGCGGAATGTTACGTGATACCACGTACTTATGCGTTTGTGACTATTACAGCGCCATCTATTACAAAGCGAAAAAAGTGGTCCAACTAAAACATTCATATTTCTTTACGTACTGAACGAATGTGTAATAAAAATGTGGGTTCCTATTTTCAAAAACGCTGTTGATATCTGTTTGACCCATGTGCAGCGCCCTCTAGCGGGCTAACCATAGCGCCATCGTGTTTTCCCCCTTCAAGCTAGGCGAGTTTCGTTGTTTGTAGTTCTTTTTCGTTTGACGCTTATTTCGTGAGATACTTGACCCCGTCACTATCAATGGACCACCCTGTATACGTGGGTTCGGACTCTCCGCTTCCCATAGTTCAGTTCACACGCCGAGTTCCTTACACTCATGGGGTTATTTTCCCCGCTCGTTACTGACAAGGGAAACTGCCTATCGCATCCCCTTCAGATTTAGTGCTAAAATGGTCCAATGTGTATCCCGTCAAACACAGATCAAACATGAAAACGTGAAGACGGCGTACTGAACGATGAAAGAAAAGCAAAATAGGAAGTATGAACGGACCGAGTTCAACAAGTGTAATATCGAACTGAGTTCAACAGCCGCGGCATCGTGATTAAATGGTCATGATGTTACACTGCAAACCGAAAGGCCAATTTTTTTTCACGACGCTACGAACTGTCCGTCTGATCATTTAAACAAACGTTCTCTTTCTGTAGTCTTGGCAGTTGTTGGTTGGTTTAAAAGGGGGGGGGGGTCAACCAAGTACTTGGTCACGCGTCTCTTGTTCCTATTAAGGAGGTAGGACGCCAAACGGACCCACTTGCAGCAGGAGAGGCACCAAAGGACATATTAATTTCCACTGTCTATACTTTTACAAATAAATTCATAAATATTTGTCAGAATGGCCAGAAAGGATTCACGGTTCACAATCATAACAGTGGAAGTTCAAAAACATAACAAAGTAATTTTTTTCTTACATGTGAAATTACATCATTTTTCCACTTGGTATTGGCTACATTTGTTGCTATAGGTACACTTTTCTTCATAAGCAAGAGAGATTCTTCGATGAATTTTGCACAACATACAAACTGAACGTACAGGTGTATGAAACTCTATAATGCTCCAAATCTATCAAAATTATGTCACAAATTTAGGTAATTAACTATGAAAAATGAGTTTCTTCTCAACATGAAGTTTAAAATGTAACAACTGGTTCATTTTTTCATAAATTAAATAAATTCTCGAGCGTCGTATACCTGTATGTTTGCTTTATACGCTAAGCAAAATTCATCGAAGAATTTGCCTTACTTATGAAGAAAAGTGTACCTATAGTGACAAATCTAGCCAACAGCAAGTGAAAAAAAAGATTAAATTTCACATGTAAAAAAAATTATTTTACGATATTTTTGAACTTGCACTGCTATGAGTGTGAATCTCGAATCCTTCCTGGTCATGCTGACAAAGTTTTATGAATTTCAAGTTTGTTTGTGTGGCCATCCTCCGCAGTAAGCATATAAATACTTGTTTTGTAAATGAAAGTGCCTTTTCCTGCTGCTAGTTACTTTATTTATCCATACGCGTTTCGTCTTCTCCTGTTCTGAGACATCCCGCTAATGATACCTTAGAACAGGAGAAGGCGAAACACGTATGGATAAATAATGTAACTAGCAGCAGGTAAAGGCAGTTTTATTTACAAAACAACTATTTTATGAATTTATTTGTAAAAGTGAAAATTAAAACGTTCAGTGGAGCCTCTCCCGCACCAATTCGTCCCGTTGGACGTCCTGCAACACTTAAAATAATTCCACAAGAGAAAGAATATAACAAACGAGACTTACAACACAAAACCGGAAGAAAGGAAAAGCCACAGCAACAACAAAAGGGCAACAAACACTACAACGGAAAAAAATGACAAGATAACCATAGAGAGACTCAAGAAACAGGTGGAAGGGATTAAAGCGAGATAGCAGATGACCGTGACTGGCTGGTCACGAGGATAAACGCACATTAAAACCTGGAGCCTAAAAAGCGCTTGGGGAGAAAACACAGAGGGACCAAGTACGTGCATTAAAACTTACATAGAATGATGAAATGAACCCTCCTCACGTATAAAACGAAAAACTAAATCAGCTGACGAGGCGTTGTCAGCTAAAAGTAACGGTAACGAGTCCGGCAACCGAAGATTATGTCGCAGGGCAGACAAAGTAGGACAGCGCAACGGAATGTGGGCCACTGTCAACCAGGCGCCTCACCGACACTGAGGTGGGTCTTTGCGGAGCAGAAGATGGCCGGGGTAACCCAAGCGTGCCCACTGCGGAGCCGGCAAAGTACTATGGTACCAAAAAGAAACTGAAGAGTAAAAACCTTGAAAGAGGAGCGCAACCACAGAGAAACTGTATGATTGTGAAACTGTTCCGTTCATTTGCTGGAGCTTATGTGACAAACGTTATGTTTTCATCATTTCCTTCGGAGTCATCAGAAACACATTCATACGAACACCTGAATCTGGTAACGTGGCATATCTGACTCACTTTACCAGGCGTACAAATTAGGTGCGTCGATACGAGATTCCTATTATATGACACACGTAGTGTCACAACTGCTGTGTAGGACACACCAGACGCGTTTTCCGGTGGAGGATTCGGGTGAGTTGTCGCCTCGTCGTCAAACGTTTGCAGTTCCCATTCAAAAGCCTCTTCCTTTAGGCTGCTAACAGAATAGTTAAATAGCCCACCTCAAGATAGAGGTCACCAACGTGTTTTAACTTGTAATTTATGCAACCAACATCAACTGGGTGTTCACGACCAGCAGGACGGACACAGATATATATACGAGAAGTGAATATGTAAGTTTCTTGTGTTATCATCAAAAACAGCACGCCGCACATATAACATCTCTGTCTTCCTTCGTCTGTCAGCCAAGCCCAACCCCCCAAAGGAACGAGGCTTCGTGACCACCTCATACCGCAGGCGAAAGATATGTCTATTCCATAAGAAACGACCCGACAGTTGCTGCTGTTTCTTTGCCATAATCGACGGTAGCGGATAAACTTGAGCCACGTAATAAGGTTTGCATAAAACATAAATATCCACTATTCGAAGCAGAGTAAGAGAAAGCCTTACATATTCTATTCTAGTATCGCTCCAAGATTATTTTTTTAGTTTTTTTTCTTTTTTTGTAACAGACTTCCAGTTGAGCGTCGCCATTTTGAGTGGACAACGATCAATGATGATACTGAGAGACGTATGCCGATCCACCACAGTATCCCATGGAACAACGGCGTCATCAAAGCCTCGCAAAGTAAGAAGCCTGCATTTACCTTCATTAAGTAGTGCACCTGAAATATGACAATAATTATCGATTGCAGCCTTCAGTCGACGTATATCCGAAGAATTGCGGAGTAGTACCATCACGTCATCCGCGAATGCACGAAAAGCTACAGTCCCGCCGGAGAGCTTCCAACCTTTCTATCTACATCCATACTCCGCAAGCCACCTGACGGTGTGCGGCGCAGGGTACTTTGAGTACCTCTATCGGTTCTCCCTTCTATTCCAGTCTCGTATTTTTCGCGGACTCATCTGGGATTCTAGCATCCGAATGAGGGGCTCCAGAGACAACAAAAACAAAGTCATTGACAGCGGGCTTCCTTCAGGCATTCCCCAAAGGGTACTTACCTGAACCGTCAGTTGGTCATTAACAACCACTGAAGCTGTAATACCCGTAAACAGATTTGGGATCATTCGCCGTGAGTCAACATTGATCCAACTGCCTGCAGAATCCGATGCAGAAAGTCGTGATTAACACGATCAAGAGCCTTATCAAAGCCTAGGAAAGCAAGAGGACAAGGGATGGACGTTACAGCAGCAACCAAAACCACGTCATGACACTCGACTATAGGAGTAAGAATGGTACGACCAGGCACCTAGCTTTGATGTTTGGCATCTCCATCAGAGCCGACATCCTACTGTTAAATACCCTCGCCACAGTCTTATAATTAAAGTTCAACCAAGTAATTGGGCGAAACCTATAAGGGGAAGCCAGTTCAAGGCGTTTTGGAATTAAAACAATTTTTCTCACTTTGAACGAGGTCTACCTTTAACACTTCATTCAAAAGAGACGTATAGGTAGCACGCAACAAATGGTTCAAATTGCTCTGAGGACAATGGGACTTAACTTCTGAGGTCATCAGCCCCCTAGAACTTAGAATCATTGAAACCTAACTAACCTAAGAACATCACACACATCCATGTCCTAGGCAGGATTCGAATCTGCGACCGTAGCGGTCGCGCGGCTCCAGACTGTAGCGCCTAGAACCGCTCGGCCACTCCGGCCAGCGGTAGCACGCAACACCGGCAAAAAACGCATATAAAATTCCTTGCGAAGTCCATCCAGACACGGAGACTTTTGAGAAGCCGATCCCACAGTAAGTTTGTTAACTTCCCCAGGATGAAATGCAACTAAGAGCGATTCGTTATGAGGTGTAATTGTCGTATCCATGATGCTGAGTAGAGGTCGTAGGATTTTCACTAGATTCATCGATATCAAATATGCCTACTTAGTATTGGTGTAAGACTTGCACTATATCAGCTTGCTCCAATACGATATGTCCATTATTTATCGTGAGAGAATGAATACAAGCCCGTCGGCGAAGGGTCTTGTGCCGAAGCAAATGATATAAGGAAGTCAGTTGTTCCGTCACCAATCATCGTGGCTTGGATCGCAATTTCAGCCCTTCCATTTGTATTCTTTTCAAGGTCAACAATTTCGCCTTTACACGCTTAACATGTGGAGCGTGATCCGCAACATCATAAAGTTCACGCAGGATGGAATAGTAATATTCGTAAGTTTTCCGAAAGTCTCGCGCTCTGGCAGCACAGAAAAGTATTAAAGTATGCCTGAGCTTCGGGTCTGCCATCTGTCTCCGCCAGTCAATATTGGAAGACTACTTTCTAGTAGACCGTAGAGCACGCTCCCACACGACTCGCATCACGTCATCGACAGAGGTCAGCAAGGTGAGCAATGTTTAACATCCATAAAGTGCGAAACAATTTGACTAGTTGCCGTTCTAGATGGAGGGTTGTAGTCACAGCACAGTGATCCGCAAAGGAATCTGGGATGATTTTAACATTGATAATGCAATCGCGCAGGCAGTCTGGTAAGTAAAACCTATCTAACCGGCTTCTAGAAGTTGCAGTACAGTGAGTAAATTTAACTAACACAGGATCTTTACATACGCAGAAGTCATGCAGAATCATGCGGACCAGTTCTTGTAATTCGCAGACAGAAATTAAAATTTGTAAATTGATCAGCAGGACGCAACAGACAGCTAAAATCACCACCGAACAGAATACCCAGAGGACTCTTAAGCAACAGATAAACAATGCCCTCTTTATAAAAACCCGATCGATCCACTGCGTTACCAGTGCCAGAAGGAGCATATATAAGACCACATGTAAGATTAAAAAGTTGGCAACCTATGCCCCTGCCAGAAACCAACATTTCCACCTCAGCCATAGGAATGCCTTCGCTACATTAAGATTACACAAAAACCAAGTAAAGAGAAACAACTCCTAAATAACACCTATGCCCTCACATGAGTCATAAATGAACTGACGCAGCGAAGCCAATCGCAATTCTGCTTCTACACGATTAACGTTTAAGGAAAGGAACGTGTAAACTTGGGTCATTGATCACAGCTATCCAAGGATGTACTGGACGTCCGAACAGAATTAGGCAGAGGTGACAGTCAAGGTCCGTTGCGGAATACCTTTTTCCTTAGGTTTCTTACGCATCACTGCACGGTCAGGTTGTATACGCTGTTTCTGTCGGCTACGTGGAAAGGCGGCCTCTCCACACGGAAGTGTGGGAGGCGTCATAGGCACAGCTTCCTGCCCCTCAGAACAATGGCCGTGTAATACAGTTCCAGTCACTAAGGCGGAAGCATTCTGTGGAACTGCCAAAGCAATAGGTGATACTTTGTCCTAATTTTATTCTCCTCGGGAGGTGCTGTAGTCGGCAAATTCAGGAAACCGTCGGTGGCTGAAGACGAAGGTGCCTGAGGACATTGCATCGTCTCAGATTGTAACAGCGGACACAAAGGCGAAGGAGGTGAGGGACACTCCGCTCTCTCTCCACTAACACAAGCAGCTCAGAAGGAACCACTTCGCGAGGAGAAGGGATACTGGATGTAACTTCTTCGCCACTCACCGTACCACGGACGGGAAGTATCGTAGCATCGAGAGAAGAGGTTTCGTAGCATCGAGAGAAGTAGAAGACACAACTGAGGCGGAGGAGATTGGCGCAGAAGGTACAGCGAAGTCCTCGTTATGACCATCCAGAGTACGACGTCGCTTGTTTGCCACCTCTACAGGTTTTGTCATGCAGCCAGTAGGATTCGGAACCTGTCGTGGAGGTATAAGCAGAAATTCATTGACACGATTATCAGGACTGACAGTTTGTTCACTATGATCCTAAGCAGAACTAGGCCCGACGGCGGGAGTGGAAGGAGCAAGATCAGCAACCGTCATTTAGCGACGCTGCATTAATGACGGCTTTAATATAAAAAAACCGCGGGGAATTGCACTGAACGAGTCCACTTTCATTACATAGGAAGCAGGTTTCCACTTGACGTGTATACATGACATGGACACGGTAACTACACACTCGTAGATGTGACGGAGTATTGCGTTTGAGGTGCATTTCCACAGAACTAATTCCACTATAGCACTGTGATTTGTGTTAAGTAGACCAGCGTTCTAGACGGACTTTTTTCACATTACGATAAGGAGTCAATATGTCCTTTAGAAAGTTGTCATCAGGT
This sequence comes from Schistocerca gregaria, assembly GCF_023897955.1. Lineage (NCBI taxonomy): Eukaryota > Metazoa > Arthropoda > Insecta > Orthoptera > Acrididae > Schistocerca > Schistocerca gregaria. Next base: position 85,427,467 of record NC_064923.1, read on the forward strand.
TTTGGTGGGAAACTGAACACTCGAACATTGGTGTGGTGTCACCGCCAGACACCACACTTGCTAGGTGGTAGCCTTTAAATCGGCACCACACTTGCTAGGTGGTAGCCTTTAAATCGGCCGCGGTCCGTTAGTATACGTCGGACACGCGTGTCGCCAGTATCGGTGATTGCTGACCGAGCGCCGCCACTCAGCAGGTCTGGAGAAAATCCCTAGCACTCGCCCCAGTTGTAAAGCCAACTTTGCTAGCGATGGTTCACTGACTACGTACGCTCTCATTTGCAGAGACGACAGTTTAGCATAGCCTTCAGCTACGTCATTTGCTACGACCTAGCGATGCGCCACATTCAGTGACTAAGAATGTATTCTGAACAGATAATATTGTGACTCATGAATCATCAAGAGCGACGTTCATCATTAATGAATTAAAGTTAAGTATCAAACTAATTACGTCCGCTTTCTGAATTCTCATTCCTTGTCATGTTCAAGACCTCACGTCAGTATAGTTCTTCCCTCCTAACGTCAGCCTGCGTGAGCTAAGACGTGTGCAATTCGGCATCAATGCTCAACACGGTGTTGGCTCTTCTGCCAACACAACAATTGGTATATTCGATTTCAGCATCTGCGAGTGACACCATACTAACAGAATTATTGCGATGCTTGAACGGGACTTGAGAACCATGTCGTAACAGTAATCTTTCAACGTGAAGGGTATCCATAAATTTCACGTGAAACGCAAACTCGCCTGATTTATTGAGGCCCAGGCTGCACGTGTCGCGTTGTTTTATCGAAAGCAAGGTTCACAGTACCTTTTCGTGGAATACACGTGGAAACCATGGTAGGCATAGCGGAGCGGCCGACGCCGCCACAAGCAGACGAACACAAACAGAGAGTAAGGTGTAGCGGAGGCGCTGCTACTCACTCGTTAGACAGAACAACACTAACGAGGAAATCTTCACACAAGCGACGTTGCGGCAAGTGAAATAAAAAAGAACATTCCCGCTCAGCGCTCGAATCGAAACTGAACCACGCCACTGCTCCCCGAAGTTCGTGTGTATTGAATTTCATGCCGTAGGACCGTTCAATGCTTATAATATGCTTCTTTTCGCAGTCCAGTTGACCTTCTTGCTGTTTTCATGCTTGATCCCTGTTCAGTTTTTGATGAGGTCTACACTGGGTCATCTTACCACTCAATCAGAGGGGCATGCGATGGAAAGTTTCCCTTGTGAGTCACCGTCTACTTTATTGCACCGACCGTATGAGTAGCGACGTTGCTACGCCTTCTGAAGATACTAAAAACTTTATCATTGTATTTGAGAGGCTATGTTCTCCACTGACGTCTGGGCTAAACTGCTGCGGAATACCAGAGCAATAGAGTAAACAGCAGTTCGAAATGAGTATACAGGGTGTATCATAATTAATGGCGTAAACGCATACAGTGGAAGGTAGGCGATAATAGAAGCAAAAAAGTCTGAGTAAACATAGGGTCGAAAGTGCATACCTTTGGAGCTATTAGCAATTTTTTATCTTCAATACTGTGAAGCAAATCTCTGCTACTGCAAGCTCTTTGCTTTCCATATTTTGGGAAGTGATAATATAGGCCAAAACAAGAAAAAAAGTCCAGTAAACATGTGCTCTAAAATGCATACCATGAACTTGTGCACACTTGTTCATTAGAAGAGTGGTGTTTCAAAGTACCGAAGATAAACAGGTGCTCGTAGCTCATAAGGTATGCATTCTAGAGCATATGTTCACTGGAAATTTTTTTCTTGTTTTGGTCCGTATTATCACTTCGCAAAATATGGAAAGCAAAGAGCGTGCAGTAGAAGAGATTTGCTTCACAGCATCAAAGATGAAAAATTGCTCTCAGCACTTAAGGTAAGCATTTTCGACCCTATCTTTACTGAGACCTTTTTGCTTCTAGTATCGTTACTTTCAACTGCATGTGCTTACGCCATTAATTATGATGCACCCCCTACACATCCAATCACAACAGATGGGCTCAATAAATCCAATCAGTACGGATAAGGAACACTTTCGACCTGGAATACTCGGAACCGCACGTAACCATGCTCAGAATAACACTAAAAGAAGTGACATATTTGTAGGGGTAATCAAAGTAACAAGGTATCAACATCACAGGAGGAAAATTACATGTAGTTCAATGACGTTAGAGAACCTTAGCATTTTCAATCAACAGTACCAAAGCCCCTGATAAAAGTTATTATAATAGCGCAAACCAAACCTGTCGAAACGTAACTAGTGTGACATTTTAAATTGGACTGGTTGAATCAGAAAATTATATTATATTGAATGTAAAAAAAAAAAAAAAAAAAAAATGGGCCTGCTGGCATGGCGCAGCGGTTCTAGGCGCTACAGTCTGGAACGGCACATCTACGGTCGCAGGTTCGAATCCTGCCTCGGGCATTGATGTATGTGATGTCCTTAGGTTAGTTAAGTTTAAGTAGTTCTAAGTTCTAGGGGACTGATGACCTCAGCAGTTAAGTCCCATAGTGCTCAGAGCAGTTTGAACCATTTGAACCATAAAAAGATGGCTTTTGAGGTCTTTACGCAGTTCGTGCTTGTATTAGTCCTCACAGAGCAGCTGTGTGATTTGGATTAACTGGTTAAAAAACACTGAAGTACACACAGTGCACACTTCTCACTTTAGGTGTGCTTGTTCATGCTTGTATTAGTCTTCAGAGTACGGATGTGGGATTTGCATGAAGTGTTCTTACATTCAAAATCACTTTCACATTCAACTAGTCTAATTCCAAAAACCACACTAATTACATCTGCGTATGATGATATGAGATTGACAGTGTCATAACATGCCTCTCACCAAGCGTATTCCAACATACGCGCACACTTTGGTGCAGAAAATTGACCGTAAATCACAGAATGAAGTTTGATGATGACATAACGATCATGTATCTTCACTTTGGGTTTGACATGTTGTAGTCTTAAAAGTACCAGCAGTTCTACTGATAGAGAGTTTATGTTGCCAAAAGAAGTAAACATCATTTGCTTGGAAAACATGCATCTAGAAGGCGACGATCTATATGACCTGACCAGGAATCACACAGCAACAGACTCTTTTTTACTTCTCACATATTCGCCGAGTACTAAAGCTGGAAAACATTTCATGTGTTCTTTAGTCTTTCATCCACTTTTGCTTCCCTCAACTTGAATGAGGAACTGATGAATCCTGTCACAACTCTGGTCCGATACTCAGTAAGCTCCTGTTTTCTTCACTAAATGGCGGTGCGGTACAGTGTCAAGTGCCTTCCTGAAGTCAAGGAACACGACACCAACCTGAGCGCCCCAGTCTACAGCCCTATGGATTTCATGGACAAAAAGAGCGCGCTGAATTTCGCATCATAAATTCGATCCTAAGTCCATATTAAATGCTCACCACCTTATGGACAAAACACCCATGCGACATAATAATTTTACCGGAGGTAATGTTGAACAGCCGAAGGATTGACCGGGTAACCTTGCTCAGCATGGCTCAACGCACCTGGCGTCATTGTTTAACTCGACTACCACTTCACAGATGGCAGAAAATGAAAATACGCGATGAAAGAGTAATATCGCGTCGTATCCATATATCACTGACAAGGAAAAAAGTTTGGTGCTAATCTGGCAACATGAAACGGACAGAGAAGAATTTCCGATGCTACTAAATAGGCAGCATTAACCAGTGACATAATGGTAATTACTTGCTGTGACAGCAGCTCAAAAAATGGTACAAATGCCTCTGAGCACTATGGGACTTAACATCTGAGGTAATCAGTCCCCTAGAACGTAGAACTACTTAAACCTGACTAACCTAAGGACATCACACACATCCATTCCCGAGGCAGGAATAGAACCTGTGACTGCAGCAGTCGCGCGTTCTGGACTGAAGCACCTAGAACCGCTCTGCCACTGCGGCCGGTTGACAGTAGCTCTTGTAATACATTTCGAATTTAATTGTCCTCCCGGGTTCCCGGGTTCGATTCCCGGCGGGGTCAGGGATTTTCTCTGCCTCGTGATGACTGGGTCTTGTGTGACGTCCTTAGGTTAGTTAGGTTTAAGTAGTTCTAAGTTCTAGGGGACTGATGACATAGAAGTTAAGTTCCATAGTGCTCAGAGCCATTTGAACCATTTAATTGTCCTATACCTTTGTTCGATTTCATATTTTCGCAGGGTTCACCTTTCAGTCCATGTATCGAATCACAGAAACTACTACTATGCACTAGAAGTAATAATATTTACTGCTGTACAAATTACTCTGTGATACGTTTCGGTTCAAAGTGGCTCTGAGCACTACGGGAGTTAACGTCTGGGGTCATCAGTCTCCAGGAACCTAACTAACTTAAGGACATCACACACATCCATGCCGGAGACAGGATTCGAACTTGCGACCGTAGCGGTTGCGCGGATCCAGACTGTAGCGCCTAGAACCACTCCGCCACTCCGTTCGGCGATATGTTTCGGGCTATCTCTGTTAATTGTACTGTATTGTCAATCTATGACTGAATACCGTATTTGAAACTGGTGCTGCTTTTTAGCCTCATACACAGTTTACATGATGATAATTTTCTCTTCCATCAACAGTAAAATAATTCCAAGGATGTGACGTCATGTTCATTACGCATCCTGACGCACATGCGCTTTGATTACTACATCGTTGATAAAACAGACATCGGAATACCTACTTCACCGCATAAAACTTCCGACACTCTCCAAGAATACGCGAATCCACTACATATACACAGTCACATTGTGCAATAAGCAGATTACACAAATACATTCAACAAAATTTTTGAACTACGTGGCAAGATCACAGTAATTGCTGCTATATAAAATTGTCACCGAGAGATTTACCTCCGACAGGGTGATCAGTCAGCAATGAGGTGTCGGAAACTCGGATCAGCAATTGGATATAAATCTTCAGTGTGCCACACTATTTCTCTACTTACATGCTCAAACAGAAGGTCTACGTTATGGTGACTGTAATTACATTACATTACGTGCTGCAAGGCGAATACTGAGTGACAGCAAGACTGTGGGTCACATACCTGTTAGCACTTGTGTCTTCTCTTGCCCTCAAAACTGGAGCGAAGACTTCTTGCGAAGCTCACAAGCTCACAATGAGGTTCTGACAGCTGCTCTTGTGCTGTAAAAAAAGATCTATCACTTCACAAAAGAATATCGATAGTTTCTCCTCGGTTTAAGTAAGCGCACGATTTCGTGACGACACTGTTATAGCCTCGGCAGAAATCGCAGTATTGCTAGGCAACGACACAGGTCGCTTCCACCGACTGTGCATTGTTGAGAACGTGCCCAAGGACCGTCACTAGACAACATCGCTGTGAATTACAGACCGCGAAACAATTGTTTACAGGTAGTGTTATGCAGACATTTTGGAATGGCGGCTATTTGGAACTGTAAAACCATGCAGAACCCAAACATCTCCATACAGGTGATTCTGAAGATGGTTGCCCTTAAATTAAGTACTATTCACCGACAAGTCATCATGTCTTACGTCTTGTGTTTGGAGTCTTGCCAAATTTCATGATTCGAGTCAACGGGAAGTAGGGCCTGCTGTATAGGTTTTGATGAGTGTTTGCGAGGGTCGAAATATGTGATATAAGTGGCGGAATCGTTTGATTACATTGACTTAAAATCTTAAAATTTTTACGCCACCAAGAACCTGTTGATCTTGTATGCGACATAAGTTTCAACTTGATAGTCTACCCCTCCTGATAAAATGGAGTTTTCATAGACAGAATACAGACGGATAACGAATACCATTTTGTGTGATACAATTACAAATTAACTACTTTTGAACTTTTACTTTATGCTTTCTGTTAAATTTTGCTGTCTGCCAAATTTCATGGTTCTGATGAGTCAGTTTGCAAAAATCAAAATATGTGACATAAAAGACGATATATTTTGATTGCATTTACTTAGAAACTCAAAGTTCTTACTTTGTCAAGGGACTGTAGACTTTAGTTTTTGATAAACGTCCAGCCGTTACAGAGAAAAAGGTTTCTTACCACTTTGTCAGAAAGACGGACGGACGGACGGACAACGAAGTGATCTTATTAGCGTTCCTTTTTTGTCCACTGAGATACAGAACCCTAACAACGTACAAATATTTAGAAACATGAGTTCAAAGAAGAAGTAACCAATAGTTGGCCTAACCTTGCTCAAGGAATGAGTCTGCATTTTCCAAAAGTGAAAAACATAAAGCACTGTTACCTTCCAACATCCCGAATCCGACACCAGTTTCTTGACAAAAAGTTCACTACCTCAGTCGCTCACATCTAACGTGCAGTGCCCTTGCGTTTGTAAACACTTGAAACAACTTAATTAATAACATAAAAAAGAATCACACACCGTTCCGTTTTGTCTTTCCGTACTTCACGCTGCCTACAACCACACACACACACACACACACACACAGACACACACACACACACACACACACACACACACACACACACACTTGGCAGAGGACATCAGGACCGCGATCACAGTGATGTACCAGTGTTACATCTTCAAGTCTTCGCTTCTGCCTCTCTGACGCCTGAATGAGCATTCCGCCAGCATCAGTGACACGTTCAACTGAGGAAGATGGTGGTAAATTAGGAACATAACACCTTTGGACTTGGGTATAAGATGTAGACAAAAACTAAATTACGCAGGAGTGTGATGAGGAAGGTTTGGTGTGTTTTTCATTTCGTAACAGTCAGGCTCTCTCAAACTTTTTCTGTTTCACACCTAATCATTTCAGTGCTTTACCTCATTCTTTATTGAGATGTGTGGTAACCCAGTTATATCAGGACAAATTGTAAGAGAACAGAGTTGAATTTCATAAAATGACTTATTGATGACCATGTATCTGAAGGTTCAATCATTTGTAATAAATTTATGTTCGCAGGTGAATTCTTCTATTAATGATAGTACGCCACTCCAGTAATAATGAAACTTACATTCTGTCTTCGTATGGTCGGTCGGATCTTGTGTTTCCATTGCCTTGTTGCTTTCCTGGATCACATTCAGATGCTGGGGTTTCATTTTTCTCTCAATCTTCACCATCCTTCGATGTATGATAGAAACACAGAGATTAATTATGTATCATTCCTTCATTTGAAGAAAATGACGTGTTTCATTACTTGACACTAAACGGAAATCTGCCTGATATGGTTCAAATGGCTCTGAGCACTATGGGACTCAACATCTGAGGTCAGCAGTCCCCTAGAAGTTAGAACTACTTAAACCTGACTAACCTAAGGACATCACACACATCCATGCACGAGGCAGGATTCAAACCTGCGACCGTAGCGGTCGCACGGTTCGAGACTGAAGCGCCTAAAACCGCTCGGCCACTTCGGCCGGCCATGCCTGATATGGTGAAAGAGGCATATTTGTTAGGAAGTTTATAGTGAAGTATATATTACCTAAGATATTTTACGCATTTTCCATGTTTTCATGTAAACAGCATTTCTTTTGATCGAACTACACTACCAAGTAAACGCAGCCTCTCCTCCACGTCTTATAATCCTACTTCTCACAACTACGCTCCACTTTAACATCTTCTTTTGGGTAGTTAACACTATTTTCGTTCTCCCGACATGTTACTGCAGTTGTATAGATTTTGAATGTGTTTGTCTACCAGGTTATGGATTATACTTTGAGGTGTCTGTGTGCCCGTGCATGCTTGAGACCGCGAGCGCGCACGTTGTGTGTGTGTGTGTGTGTGTGTGTGTGTGTGTGTGTGTGTGTGTGTGTGTGTGTGTGTGTATTGTTATGTAATTTTAATTGAAGCAATCTAACACCGTTAAATTATTGTGTGGCGAATGCATTTGTTGCTGTGCTGTTACCTGGCAATTTGTAAGCATCCGGTAATCGAGGAGCCATCGGCAGTGGGAGAGTGTGAATATTCATAGAACCAGGTAGGTCGAACTTTATAAACCATATGACTTGTGAATGTGTGTTCAGTAAGCGAACTGCTGTATGATTTATCTAGTATGAAAGAAGTAAGGCACCCTGCCCTCATTTTTAACTTTGTAATAAAGTAATAAAATTACTGAAAAGACTGTCCTCTGTTGTAGATGAACTAACCAAAGGGTCAGGTGGTATAATAGTGGAATGAGTGACTCGTTAAAAACTTTAGAAGACCATTTACAGTATCTTTTCCTTGGTCATTTATTTCAGTGGGTTAATGGCTAAATGAAAAATCGATTAAGTGATGCTACACTCTGCCTTTTGGGTACGGTATTTCTTGCATACACTGTTGTACAGTCTGTGGTCAAAGGCAAAAGCCTTTAGGCTGGGATGCCTCCTCTCATATTAATTCATCTCTTAACTTGCAATGTTAATTTGGAAACTTTTTAAACTCATGCTATGTTTCATAGATTTACGGTGACTGTCGAGTGCTTTCGTGATCCACCCATCAATTCGCTTGATCGTTTCATTATGATTAATTTAGGTGAAGCGTGTATAGAACACATTTCCAGAAACGTCACCTGCATGCTAGGTTTGCGGTCTGCCTGCTAGCTGTGGGAAAGAGTGCAAGGAGTGAAGGCGGCCTCTGTTTACCTGGAAGCTTCACTGGAGACCAGAGGGCAGTCACTGTAAGGGTCGGCGGCTCCAGGATGACAAATACCTGCAGGCCAGCACGCTATCTGGCACGAGAGGGATGTCACATTCCAGCCGTACACACGCGAAGGCAGTTATTTACTAATAGGGCGCATTCTTGAAGGACCTGCTGAGAAACGATTTATTGGGACTATATCTTTCAGCGTTAGGTGAGAAACCGCTTTGACAGATGTCTCGGTATCTGCACCTCGTTGTATGGGAAACTGCTCCTAAAAGGAGGGAGACTCAGCACTGATCAACAACATAAGGAAGCATAAGGCAACGAAAACCACTGCACTAAAGACACATAATGTGTTTCCATACGATATGAGGCTTGTAATTGAAAAAGAGTCATGATGATCTCTCCATTGCCAAAATATTTCGTTTTAATACCTCATTCAGATTTCCAGGAGGGTACTGACAATGGCCAGGTGACAGTGAGGTAAAGATGGAGTAACCAACAATGAGATAACATTCTATGAGTCGGAGAACGGAATGTCAAAAGTCTGAACGTAGTAGGAAAGTTATAAAGTCTAAAAAGGGAAATGCAAAGGGTCAGTTTGGATTTAGTGGGGGGGGGGGGGTTACATGTAATGGAAAGAAGACAAGGTTTTCTGACAATGCGAATGTAGGAGCAGAAGACGGTGCAAGGGGAGTGGGATTCGTTATGAGTAGGAAATTAGGGAAGAGAGTGTGTTACTGTGAATGATTCAGTGACAGGATTGTCTTCATCAAATTCAGCAGAAAAATAACACAGACAACGATGGTTCAGGTATACATGCTGACGTCGCAAGCTGAAGATGAAGAGAAAGAAAAATTGTATGAGGATACTGAAAGCATAACACAGTATGTAAAGGAGGAAGAAAGTCTAATAATGGTGGGAGATGGAACGCAGTTGCATGAGAAGGAATAGAAGGAAGGATTCGGGAAAACATGGGCTTGACAAAAGGTACGGGAGAGGAGAAAGACTAATTGAGTTCCATAATAAATTTCAGATGGTAATAGCGAATGCCCTGTTCAGTAATCACTAGAGGGGAAGAAGGAATACTTGGAAAAACCTGAAACACGACAAGGTTCCAGCTGGATTACATCACAATCAGATAAAGATGCTAAAATGAGATACTGATTGTAAGCTGTACACAAGTGCAAATATTGACTCATCTCTCAATTTTGTAATGCAAAGAGTAGACTGAAGGTGAAGAGAATCAACCGGAAGTACCAGATCTGGTAGTTTCACACAAGGCGGGCCTCATGAAAGTGGCCCACTGGGGAGAGCCTGCGCCAGCAAGATTAGGTGACCGCTGCTACATGATGAGGGGATTGGAAGGGGGAAGGCAGCTGCTGGGAGCTCGCCCCACCAGTATTTGCACTTGAGCCTGGCAGCGCACTGTGAAGCGTCTTAACGACTTTGCGATCCCTCTATAAGAAGCGATCAGTTATTGGAAGCTTAACAATAGTATCATTGTCCTACGAAATGCAAATTATGTCCTTCTCAGAACACAATTCCCGTCCTCTGAATTGTTTTCTTGCGATTTCTACCATCCATTCCTGTTTTATAACCACTTTCCATCAAACTGTTACCGTTAGCATTATTTCCTCAGAATTAACAATTGAATTGTACAGGGAAAATTCGGAATTGCAGCCAAAATTCGAAATTAATGCCATAATTGGAAATTCCCCCAAGCAGGGAGGGGGGGGGGGGTAGAGAAGGGAGGAAAGGGGGGCCGGAGACCCATGTGCGGGCTGAGGAAAACACATGATGTCATCTGGGGTGGGGCTGGGAGTGGTCAGATTTGGGGTTGGGAGTGGTTGGGGTGGGGGGAATTAATTGATCAATTTAATTAATTTGCATATCAATTTGATATCAAACTTGGGTGGTTCCACCACTACCCTACTACTGATGGCATTTTAGAAACTCCGAAGAAATGTTACCTATTCTTTCTGCCTTATTTGCTCCTAAGCTCTCCAGACCTCTTTTAAATTCTGACTCAAATACTGGGTCGTCTAAGTCTTTCATATTGGCTCCAATTCCTTCTTCTATCACATCATCACACAGGTCTCCTCCTTATAGAGGCTTTCGATGTACACTGCCCACCTATCTGCCCTCACATCTGCGTTTAACAGTGGAATTCCCGTTGCACTCTTTAATTACCAGCACTGCTTTGAATTTCTGCGGAGGCAGGTTTGACTTTTCTACATGCTGAGTATGTACTGCGGATTATCATTTCTTTTTCGATTTCTTCACATTTTTCATCCAGCGATTTCGTATTAATTACATTCCTAAGTGATTTGAATCGCTGTATTCCTGTCTTCCGAGAGTTTTTGTGCTTCCTCCTTCCGTCGAAAAGTTGAATTATTTCTTCTGTTATCGGGCATTTCTTCATAATTACCTTCCTTGTACTTATATTTGTCCGTCCAACATACGTGGTTGCCCTTTTTACAGATGTCCACTTCCCTTCAACTCCACTGCTTGCTGTGATATTCCTTATTGCAATACCCACATCCTTAGCGAACTTCAAACGCGTCTCATGATTCCTCAATACTTCCGTATCCCTCTTCCGTATCCACCCAGACACGGCTCCTGGATTGTGCGACACATGTGCGCTTGGCAAAGTGTCCACTGGTCTAGTGATGAACACTTGTCTGCCTCCGTAATGGGCCCCCAGCCACAGGGGGATGCTAGCCAGCAGTTGGAAATCAGCACAAGATCATAATTTACAATGCCACTCTCAAGGCGCGCTTTGTTGGTAATCTACCACGAACAATAGATTTATTTTTGAAGGTTAGCATCCTCCCCCACACAGCTCTATCCTAAGGAAAACAGCAACATATATTTCGAGGGATGGAGCTGCCATTAGACATGCCAGAAAATCAATCTGCCTCAGACTGAACAAAGGGTGTTTTTCTAAAGATATCAGATGTGTACAGTTTTTCATCCTCTTGCTGGCAACCAATGATGTTTTCAGAAAGGGGCCTCTACTTGTTTCACAGAAATTTTTGGTGTCCACAGCAACTGCCTGCACCAAGCCTGCTTGAAGAAGGAAAAGAAACTGAGGTTATCATTCACAACCCACAAGTATACCCTGAGTAACAACAATATGTATGTCGAAGGTGCAACTGAAGTCAGAAACATCAAGCAATCTGTTTCCTTCAGAATGAACAAAGGGTGTTTCTCTAAAGCTAGGAGCGGCTTCCAATATTCCAGACGCTTGCTGGCAAACAAAGGATGTTTGTCTTAGATCTGTTTTTCCTCCCCCCACATATGTGACATTTTCCTTAAACAGCTGCACCAAGCCTGTTTTAATAAAAAAGAAGTAAAGTTATAACGTGCTGGTATGGCACTCTGAGTTCCTATTGGTCTCTGCAACACAGAGGAGTCTGAAGCTACATAAATCGCAACGCCCACCGCGATCATCATCAGTCTCTTACAGTGCCCAATTGTGTCAGTGTGATTCCACAACAAGAAACGTTCAGCCAGCAGTGATGCCACAAACAGTGATGATGGTGAAAAACGGCCAGACTTGGGTCAATTGCCATGTAAGTGTTATATATATATATATATATATATATATATATATATATATATATATATATATATATATATATATATATATATATATAAACTTGCGACAGTTATAAAATTTCTTAGAAAAGTACACTCCTGGAAATTGAAATAAGAACACCGTGAATTCATTGTCCCAGGAAAGGGAAACTTTATTGACACATTCCTGGGGTCAGATACATCACATGATCACACTGACAGAACCACAGGCACATAGACACAGGCAACAGAGCATGCACAATGTAGGCACTAGTACAGTGTATATCCACCTTTCGCCGCAATGCAGGCTGCTATTCTCCCATGGAGACGATCGTAGAGACGCTGGATGTAGTCCTGTGGAACGGCTTGCCATGCCATTTCCACCTGGCGCCTCAGTTGGACCAGCGTTCGTGCTGGACGTGCAGACCGCGTGAAACGACGCTTCATCCAGTCCCAAACATGCTCAATGGGGGACAGATCCGGAGATCTTGCTGGCCAGGGTAGTTGACATACACCTTCTAGTTCACGTGGGGTGGCACGGGATACATGCTGACGTGCATTGTCCTGTTGGAACAGCAAGTTCCCTTGCCGGCGTAGGAATGGTAGAATGATGGGTTCGATGACGGTTTGGATGTACCGTGCGCTATTCAGTGTCCCCTCGACGATCACCAGAGGTGTACGGCCAGTGTAGGAGATCGCTCACCACACCATGATGCCGGGTGTTGGCCCTGTGTGCCTCGGTCGTATGCAGTCCTGATTGTGGCGCTCACCTGCACGGCGCCAAACGCCCATACGACCATCATTGGCACCAAGGCAGAAGCGAGTCTCATCGCTGAAGACGACACGTCTCCATTCGTCCCTCCATTCACGCCTGTCGCGACACCACTGGAGGCGGGCTGCACGATGTTGGGGCGTGAGCGGAAGACGGCCTAACGGTGTGCGGGACCGTAGCCCAGCTTCATGGAGACGGTTGCGAATGGTCCTCGCCGATACCCCAGGAGCAACAGTGTCCCTAATTTGCTGGGAAGTGGCGGTGCGGTCCCCTACGGCACTGCGTAGGATCCTACGGTCTTGGCGTGCATCCGTGCGTCGCTGCGGTCCGGTCCCAGGTCGACGGGCACGTGCACCTTCCGCCGACCACTGGCGACAACATCGATGTACTGTGGAGACCTCACGCCCCACGTGTTGAGCAATTCGGCGGTACGTCCACCCGGCCTCCCGCATGCCCACTATACGCCCTCGCTCAAAGTCCGTCAACTGCACATACGGTTCACGTCTACGCTGTCGCGGCATGCTACCAGTGTTAAAGACTGCGATGGAGCTCCGTATGCCACGGCAAACGGCGGCGGTGCACAAATGCTGCGCAGCTAGCGCCATTCGACGGCCAACACCGTGGTTCCTGGTGTGTCCGCTGTGCCTTGCGTGTGATCATTGCTTGTACAGCCCTCTCGCAGTGTCCGGAGCAAGTATGGTGGGTCTGACACACCGGTGTCAATGTGTTATTTTTTCCATTTCCAGAAGTGTATTCTAATTTTTTGAGTCTGAGATAAATTTTCGTAATAAGTGGTTACAAAAGTTCTTTTTTCTCACTATAACAGCATTCATTCCCAGAACTGGAACGCCACTTGGAAGCTGAAAGTCTCCAGAAAAAGGATGAGGTTGTGCTAGCAGCATGTAAGTACATCTGAAAATTGTCTGTGTGGTAGTTCATATGTTCAGAAAACAGCTCTTGATGTTTTCAGATCGTAACAAGAGTTTATAAAACCTTTGACCTCGCTGTTGCAGCGTTAGAACAGCAGCTGATGGACACTAAGCAGCAGCTGGAGCCTGAAATGCAGCAAGAAAGAAAGTATAGTTATAATATTCTGCCGTTACATTTTTTTTAAATCGTATACAGTTGTGTGAGGAATATATTACTCACTGTTAGATGTTGCTACAGATCAAGAGGAAAATTATATTCTTGCAGCGGTACGCCTCGAGAATGATGACCAGGAGTCATCACTTCCATCTGATACGAACTTTTTTTTTTAATTTTCTCGTAGTTATGTATAATCAGTACCTCGCTGTAGTCTAATTCAGTACAAATTTTTTGTTGTTGTTTCTAATCAACAATATCTTGTTGTGGATGACTTCCATGAGATGGATAAATGGCTCCACAACAACAATAATTCCGGCTAGGGTGAAATTCTTGAGTGGGTGCTTGAGATGGTGGTTCAAAATGACTCTGAGCACTATGGGACTTAACATCTGAGGTCGTCAGCCCCCTAGAACTTAGGACTACTTAAACCTAACTAACCTAAGGACATCACACACATCTATGCCCGAGGCAGGATTCGAACCTGCGGCCGAAGCAGTCGCGCGGTTCCGGACTAAAGTGCCTTGAACCGCTCGATCACCGCGACCGGCTGAGATGGTGTCTGTTGAAAGGCAGAGCGATCTCTCCCTTCTGGAACAGGAGTTGGAGATATTTGACTGAGTGGGAGAAGTACCAGGAAGATCGAATGAATTACTCAATCCTGGGATCCAGTATGTAAAAGATGATTATAATGTGGCCATCATCGTTACGGCATATGATTATTATTTAGGAATAGTGGTGTACTTAATTGTCGTTGTGTGTTCACAGCATTTATTTAAAAAATCTTGAGCATTGTACTTATTTCTTCCCCATTATTCGTATGTTAAAAAGGTGACACCAACAACACTGAGACAAGAGCTTGCTGTGGCACATGCACCTTCAACGACGGTTGTGGGAGCTGGTGTTAGACATATACCCGAGCGGCATGCATCGACGTGCAAAACGCCGCTCGTTGCCGCGCTAGAGGAGGCCACGGCTGTTGCAGTGCCTGCCGCCAAACCACCGCATACCCTCTAGTGTCTGTGGGTGGATCAGTCAGAGCAACGGTCTCCCACCTCCCAGCCTGGGGAAGCTGTAGGCTCCTACATGCAGCAGCATCAACAAGAATCCTTTCCACAACCTGGATGCTCCCACAGGTGCTCACCGCCGCCGCCGCCGACGCCGCCTCCTCCTACTCTTGCTCCCGCTGCTCTTCCTCACCGGCAAAGAAAGGTGGGAGTGCTCAACGCATAGCCCTCCACCCTGAATGCGCCCCCACCCCAGCGCCATCATCCACTGGGTGGACCCAGTCACAGAGTAACATATACAGAGAGGAAGACCTCCCTAAACCACTGTCCCGGGGGTGTGCTCGTAGTTCAGTTAGATGACAGTAGATGTCAGGCGTGTCGCCTGCTTAGTTTCGGGAGATCACGCTAGAGGCGCTTCGACAACGGCCTCCCTGACGTCAAGGGTAGCGAGGTGGGGTGACAGAGGGGAGAGACCGAGAGAGCGTAGCCGCATCTGTGGAGGCAGCAACAAGCAACATAGAAAATTTGGGCCAAAAACGTTCGGCAGCTAGCGCTACCACATGACGTCACTGTCGAGAAGAGACTGCTTCTTTACACATAGAGCTGCGTTTGAAGAGACGATGAAGCTAGGAGGAGATAGTTCCTCATTTGCCCCAGAGCTTATAGGACCTTTTGATGCTTCTATTATCTTGTCACTGTGATGTCCAAGTGATTGCTCTATGGAGTCGGATCTGGAAGAAATACATCCAGTGACGTATTTTTGCGTCTCTTTCGTGACCAGCAGTATACAGACTGCTTCCAGACTCCATATAAACCACATGCCATAACAACCTGTACCTTTCAAATAACTGCCGGGAATTCAGCCAGGTAACACTTTCAGCGACCGCCGATATTTCGGCGGGAGAACACCCCGCCACTTTCAAGGCAGTCGCTAAAAGTGTTACCTGGCTGAATTCCGGGAAGTTATTTGAAAGCTGTATAATGCAGGAGAAACTCAGGTCTCTCAACCTGTACCAGGCTATGTGGTCCATATATGGCGTCACTTTCTTGGTCGTAGCATATGCCAATCCTTTCATCAATTGCTCAACACACACAAATTTTATGCTTCACTTAAGTTTGTTTTTTGCTAACTCGTGAACTGCTTTTAGCAAAACTTTTGTGTACTTTACTCGTCAGCACTGTGTAGATACTTAATGCTTTGCATTACTTCCTCTGTTTGCTTAAAGCGTGAAACAGTAATAGCGGATAACAATATACTGAGAACGAAAAGCAAATTAAACGCTCAATTGTTTTCTCTCAATGGTGATAATTCTTGATTAAGTTTTTTTTTATTTCATCGTCGATAATACCATTCTCTGATTCTATGCTTTGATCTACTTTTTCTAGCATGTTAAGTGCACTTTTACGAGTTTCACGAGCTTATAGAATTTGCAGTCGGCTTTAAAACCTATTTTGGTTGAAGTTTCTTTAATTCAGCTTGTAGATACTTTAAACAAACGTCCTCTCTAAAGTTTTTGCTACAGGCAGTAGCATTTTTAATGTTATTGCTGTCACTACTGCTACAGAGCTGAACACACCGAGCAAATGTTTCAGGAATTCGGAGGAACTTATGACAAGTAATACTACTGCCCTTTAGTCTTCTGATTACAGTTTCAACACACAGCCGTAGGTCAATTCGGCATTATTAATGTCAAACATAACGAACAAACTCGAAAGAAGACAAAAATAAACAGCAATAACATGAAACAATGCGCGCGAACTGCGCCGAGCTTCTCGACGGTGACGTATTGCGCATATCGGAGCAGTTCTGTGCAGACACTATGGGCCCTACCTGAGGCATCAAAGCCTGAGACAAGTTGTTCACTGTACGTTGAGAAGACAGACCTTTTGAAATAAGCAATGTTGGAAAATACATCTAATAAATAATGGAAAGGAGCGCCGCAACAAAATTTTGCGCTTCTCCGCTGTGCGCAATTTTGGCTGTAGCAGCTGGCTGATTCTCTAATAGGGAGCCGTGATGAGCCAATATTCATAACTAGGTTTTATGCTGAAAACTGGCCTTCTATAACAGACGTTACAACATAGTGTCACAAGACAATTCTGTTGCATAATTCTGCATACAGCTGCAAATGGCGGCGGTAACATGCGTTGCAATTAAAGATATCTACTTTATCCTCATTTCATAGGACATAGGAAATGAATAAAAACGCCGACCAGTCACATAAGCATCAATAATCTGCTTGAATACGATTACACATATAATCGCTCCTTTAGTCAGCTCATGCAGATTCATAGAATGACTTTGGTTCGGTCTGTTTGTTACGAAGAGTGTGTTTATCGTTGCTAATGACTGAGTTAGGTGACAGGGCATTTAATAATTCGTTTTCCGAGTCTTGTACATTGGATAATGCTTGCTTTTATGTTGTTCTAGCGTCTAACAGAGACAGTGTGCAGTTTTGATCGATCGTTTGTGAAATAATTTCAACCTACTACAATGAAGAGAACATTAATATTGTTGAATGGAATACCAATTTTGTTGTACAATGCCAACAGTAATACGCTGATAACAGCTTGATTTGCTTTTTCCTTATAGTGCTGTCAGGTCACAAAATGCGTTTATCCCCTATATTACGGAAGACATAACGAGGTTCTTGTCTGTAATATAAGTCCTAACGGTAATATTACAGAAGTTTTTCCTTTAAATTAACTACTCGTTTCTACACAGTAAAGATACAGATGACAGACCAGTTTTTACCGTAAAGATAGAGATGACAGACCAGTTTTTGCCGTAAAGATGGAGATGGCAGACCAGTTTTTGTCGACTATGACTAAAATGCCAGGATGGTTTAGTACAACTGTCTCTAGGAAGGAACTATGTCCCCTAAAAGAAAAGCCATACAAGAGGTAGCAGGGGCAAGTGTTATAAAGAAACATCGTTTCCTTTCCTTTGAGGGCGGATTGTTCGAAGAATAAGAAAATTTGAATAGAGTAAGTTACTTGTGGAGGGATGGGTACATGGACGTGCAAATCAGAAAAACGTTACATTGTGATTAAGAGGAAGATCTATTTCATCACATCACATAGAAACTGACATCGGTTTATAACATGTTATCCATAGATATTAAATTCTTTTGCGCCCAAAACATCAAGTTAGGAAAAATCGGAGCTTCCACGAAAAACACATCAGATCCAAACAAAATAATATGATAGATATGGTATTAAATATAACTGTTCTCATTAAATAAAGGAAATTAAGAAAGATAACGTAACCTTCCGCAGCGACTAAATGTCTCAGAACTGGATGGTGCCCTGTACCGGCATTTGAGGGGAAGTGGTGGTGGGGATTTCCACTGCTACGGCCTCGTGTGCAGTTACCTGCTGCCCGCTGTCCGAGCAGTTTCGCTCCCCAGCGCCATCCCGTGTCATCTGACAGAACTGCTGTAACCTCCCCCCCGTCCCGCACCGCTGACCGCGTCAACAGCCCTTACGGAGGTTGCCTGTCTGGATATCTTTGTCTGTGACGCAGTCGTCTCCTAACTGTAGTATTAATGATAATGAACCTGAGGCTAGCGGTAGTGTTCTATCCATTCCTGGTAGTGAAGAACATCAGATTAGCGTCCTCATGATCACCCTAGAATACTCGGCGGTTGCTAGGGCCTTTGAGAGGTGTATGACAGTTGCTAGAATTGAGCATCCGGCTGGGGCATATCGTGACACAGTCAGGTTTGTAGAAGCATGCCTTCCAGTGCTGGACGCAGAGCTCCTCAAAGTCTTAGATGATCGAAGATATAAAGCCATGAAATATAATGCAGTACTCTGCTGCGAGTTCTCACCCACTCAAACAGCTGGATGCTGCTGAGGAGAAAACCTTGAACTACATCTGAGGAGATAATAGCGTTATACCTTGGAGTGCATTAATCGCTGAGTGGTATCATGAATCTACCTTAGGTGCTATACTGGTCCAGTTTTCCTAGATGGAAGTAAGAGGGTCAGCTAAAGCACTTAGCCAATGCTACACCTCGACATCTATATTCATGTCTATAATCCGTTAAATGGAGGGTCCAGCTATCTAAAACACGCTGAGGCTATTAATAACAAATAGGTCTGTTTTACCGTTCAAAATGAGAAGGATAATGTTTGTTTTGCATGGTCAATTCTAGCTTGTTAGAGAAATTAACATTATAGATACCATCCCGAGTGCACAACAACTTACAGTGTACGAAAGAATAAAATCCCCAGAGGTTATATTTTTGATGGTATCAAGTTCCCTGTAAAGATTCAGCACATACCAAAATTTGAGGCACAAAATCCCAGTCTATCGGTTCACGTTTATGGCCTAAAGAAGGAGCAGAAGAGCAAGCCAGATGACCAAGACACGCATACTATATTTCGACCATTCCATGTTTCGAAATATGCAGGTGAGCGCGATCTTCATGTAGACATGCTGCTCTTCTCTAAA
This sequence comes from Schistocerca gregaria, assembly GCF_023897955.1. Taxonomy (NCBI): domain Eukaryota; kingdom Metazoa; phylum Arthropoda; class Insecta; order Orthoptera; family Acrididae; genus Schistocerca; species Schistocerca gregaria. The sequence goes on from NC_064923.1 coordinate 85,446,960, forward strand.
GGTGCTAATCAGCATTACGTAGGGATCAAAGACAAGTTCCGGCTCCTTTACAGCCGATTGTCGAAACATGAACATAAAAAACACATTTGCTTCGGGTGTCTGAATACGTTTCCAGAAGAAACGTATTAAAAAAGACATCTGACGGACTCGGAATCCAAGGAACCGGTAAGTTTTGTTTTAGCTACAGAAGAAAACAAGTTCACTAAATTCAAGAAAGCTCATCACCAGGAACATTGTCCGCTTGCTGTATATGCAGGCTTTGAATGTCTCCTTGTCCCTATCACATGCTACCTTCACAAAAAAACACGTGCCGTTTGTGGCAGTTTACCTACTTGAATGTTTATATGATTCAAGTCTTAACCGCTATGAATCTTATGTCAGGGACACTCATGCGCTTCGGTTGCTCACTGAGGTGGAAAAACTCTCATATGATGTTGATAGGCTTTACAGCACCAACATCCCCATGACAGAATCACAGGAGGATAATAAATTATACAATGATGCGGTTAACTGTCATATTTGATGGCTTCCGTTAGACAGAAAAGTTGAAACTCACCTTAGAGATCATTGTCATCTTTTGGGTAAGTTCCGCAGTGCAGCTCAAAACGCATACAATTCGAAGTAAGAGTTACCACGACACATACCCGTTTTCTTCCATAATTTAAGTTTCTAGTTGAGCAACTGGTTAGTTTCGGTTGGGAGTAAAATCAGATCAGTGGCCTGCTTGAGAGTGTTGAGAAATATGCTTCATTCTCTAAATGAGTGACGCCAAAAATTAGTCTCAGCTTCCTTGACACACTATGATTTATGCAGATATCACTCCAGAAACTCGTTGAACCTCTATCTTAGGAGGGTATGTATATCACATCATCTGCATACCGCAATAAGGGAAACTTTCAGCTTGTGACTAGGAAAGGAGTTTTCCCTTGTCAGTATGTGAATAGTAAGGCTAAACTAAACGAAACTAGGCTACCCAACATTTCGGCGTTTACCAGTACTCTTACAGGCGATGCCATAACTAGTGCAAATTATGAGCACGCCGTGAATATGTGGCAGGAATTCAACATTCTAAATTTTGGTCAATATGCCAGACAATACATGGACACTGACGTGTAGATGTTTTTGAAAAATTCCGGAGTGTATGCATGGCCATGTACCCTCTGGACCCTGTCTTTTATTACAAGGCATCTGGATTGTCCTGGGATGCAATGCTTAAGACTATGAAGCGCAGCATCCAACTTTTAACTGATGCTGATATGCTTCTTTTCTTGGTGTGCCGGGTCCATGGAGGACTGTGCCAGTGTGTCCGTATACACGCCAAGACAAATAATCCACGTATGGATGCGGGGTCAATGCATCGCTAGATTCAAGTTATATTCTATATTTGGATGTGAATAATTTATATGGACACGCCATCTCGGAGCCACTGCCTGATGGTGGGTTTCAATGGTTGCCTGAAAACGAATTAAAGAGGTTAGGTGGGGAAATATTGGGCCTGGCGGCTGATTCTGATGTAGGGTATGTGGTAGAGGCAGAGGCATGAAATTACAAGCGACTTGCCGTTATGTCCAGAGCAACAAGTTCCATGAGGAAGCACCATCCCTACACGGAAGAACACTATTGTACACAAGCAGAGGTGTGCTCATTAATGTAATACCCAGCAGTGTCTCAGCTAAGGGATGGAGCTAGATAGAATCACTCGGGCTGTCTCTTTCAATCAGTCCCGCTGGTTAAAGGAGTGCATTGAATTAAATATCGAAAACCGGATAAGCTTCACTACAGATTTCGAAAAGGTTTTTATAAATTGATGAATAATTCCATTTTCGGTAAAACCACACGGAACGCAAGAAATGAAAGCGATTTTTGATTAGTACAAAATGGGGTGGGCCTTGGGGCGTAAGAAACTGCATCGTCAGACCAAATTTTAAGTGGGTCACTATTTTCAGTGAAAACTTTGTTGCTGTGGAGATGTCGAAGGTTACGGTAGAGTTTACGAACCTGTCTATTTTGGTATCCGTATTATGGACATCTCCAAACACCACATGTACCTCTTCCACTCATTTAGTGGAGCCAAAGTTATTTTATATAGATACAAATAGCTGTATCTATTGGGTGAAGAACTGCGACCCATATGAAATAATTAGGCGTCATGCTAATGAATTCGACATATCGGGATACGCAGCCGATAATCATTATAGTATTGTTCCTCAGAACAATAAGGTTATCAGCTTAATGAAAGAGGAGGCGGATGGTATGGATTGTGGAGTTTGTGGGTCTAAGATACAAGGGTGAGCAACGTGTGAAATCACGCGACCGAACAGTCCATGACTACTTGCAGTGTTTGTATGCTCGCGTTCACGGTGCGCTGTCATAACCTCCATACTTGGTACAGCAAACTAGAGTTCGAAAGCGAGGTCACGAGGTGTACATTATGCTGCAATCTGAAGTCGGATTGTCACCTCATGAGGCTAAAAGAGCCATTTGTGATGATGGGATCGAAACCCTCCTGTGTTCACACTGTTTACTTGAAGTAAGAGAGGGGGTGGAGGACACCGACGGTTTAAATGAGAGAGTGAGTGAGAGCTTGTACCTAATAGTATGGCTCCTTTTCCATAGATTAAAAATTGTGTGTATGATGTATGGCGTGCCTGCATGTGTTAGTACTTACGTGTGCCTATGTGTATGTTTATGAGTGCGTTTGAGTGTGAATTTCTGTGTAAATGTGTATACTTGTATATAAATATATTCTGTTTTCTTTTCTAAATAAGTAGCATAATATTGGGCCCGAATGTATATATGGAGTATGTGCTGGGAAAAATTATAAAAGATATTGAAATAAAAAATATACAGAAAAAAATAAAAAATTGAACCAAAACCATCAAAAAAGTTAAAAATGTGTAAATGAAGGAAACAAATACTCCACCATACTTCTCACTTTTGCATTTCATGTGCATGTGTGATCGTATGAGTGGATGTTTAAATAGATTCGTATTTAAGTATCAGTTACCGCTTGCTATCCAATCATACTTGTTTTGTGTGTAAGTTTCACCCAGTTCATTTTGGTGCAGCTGCTTGGGCTGAACATTTTAGTGCCATCCCATTCATTGAATTATTAAATTATTCCAGCTGCTTCGGATGGAAAATGTTCAGAGCCACCCAGTTCAAAGTGTAACTTAAGTCTTCTGTTCGGGTGGAATTTCACTAGTAATAGTATTAGCGTTAGAGAAAGTATACCTCTGAAACACCTGTAAACAGTACTGCAATTGAAAGGAAAAAAATTTTCAATCAGTTCTATTACTTTTAAAAACCAAAAACTGTAAATAAAAAAATCGAAAGAGTAACAAAAATTTAAAAGCAGTATTACTTCATGTATTGTAAAAACAACAAAATTTGTGGATATACAGCCGTAGTACTACTGTGAGTATTTATGTCTGATTAAAAAATTGTTATTTATTACCATACATTTTTGTTGTTATTTCACAAATCCCTACACTTACAAATGTATATAAAGGCTGTGCTAGATGCACCAGATATTAGTGTAAAACATGACGGTGGTGACAATTAAGATGCAGGAAAACGAAATACATGTAATGATTGCACGGGATTTCACCTATCATGCTGCACATGTAGGCTTTTGGGAGGAGGTGGAGTGTGATCGTGTCCGCTTCCAAAGACATACAGCGAACACGGCTGAAATTATATCTCCTGTGCTTGAACAAAGTCACAGACGTAGGATCTGGGTCACGCTACATACTACCTAGGGAGGAGCTGGGTAGAAAGGATCAAAAACACAGAATATGAGATAAAAAAATTCATTTATTTTCATTAATCCAACTTAAAAGTAATTGTACGTGTTCATAAAGAGACTCAACAGTACATTCGCATATCTTCTTGTTCTTGAGCTTATGGGTAGCAGGATACCTGTAGAGTTGGGTTGTTTTGGGGGGAGGAGACCTGACGGCGAAGTCATCGGTCTCATTGGATTAGGGAAGGAACGAGTAGGAAGTCGGCCATGCCCTTTCAAAGGAACCATCCCGGCATTTGCCTGGAGCGATTTAGGGAAATCACGGAAAACTTAAATCAGGACGGCCGGACGCGGGATTGAACCGTCGTCCTCCCGAATGCGAGTCTAGTGTGTTAACCACTGCGCCACCTCGCTCGGGCCCCACTAGAATTCCAGGTCTTGAATAGCTGCAAACCTGAAGATTCACTCCATCCATGTGATCTTCTCGTCGCCTTTGACGCAGATGATGGTCTCAGGATGATCGAATATTCTAAGTGACATAATCATTTCTTTATACGGTATACCAGGATCGACCCATTGGAGTCCATGAAAGAAACGTGTTAGCCACATTGCACTCCTCCTTGCTCTAACACAGTTCATATCATTGAAAGGCCTTGGTGATGAAATTCTTGCTGAGAAAATCTCTATTCGAGTCCTCCCTCGGGCTTGGATGTGTGTGTTTGTCCTTAGGATAATTTAAGTTAAGTAGCGTGTAAGCTTAGAGAATGATGACCTTAGCAGTTAAGTCCCATAAGATTTCACACATATTTGAACTTTTTTTTCTGGCATTAGCTAAACTGCAGTTGTCAACTATGGTGGAATCATTTGCAAAATTCGCCGCGTCCAAAATTGTGGAACACATTTCTTCTGCCTGTGAAGTATCATTGTAATTCTTCTGGAGGTTGAAGGTAACCGAATGAGTCGAAATAGTAGACGTTATTTGTATTTATTTTTTAACATATGGTACCCAGTGAGTTCCGGGTCCACCTGCCACATCCAGATTCACAATTCCGCATTCTCCTGATTTTCACACAGTCTACGGTAACGTATTCCCCATAAACACACCGCGGGATCTCGGGATGTAGAATTTCTTCCTAACAACTTTAAGCAGATCTGTATTTGTTAGCGTTCTGTACAGCAGGGTTGCTAAGGGGCTTCTTTTGTGAAGAGACCTAGTCCTTTCTTGTATGGTGTCAAGTACATCCCTTTTCCAATGCTGATGCCTCCATCATGCGGTCGTCTTCGTGCCTCCTGCAGTTGCTGCTGGGAGCTTTGTTCATTCTTTACTGCCCTGTCAATAGACGCAGCACCCCCAGCCAGTGAACCCACCGGCGAGAGACCGGCTAAGGCAAGAACGAGGAAGGAAATAATTCCACTAGACGTCTTGGGTATTGGTAGAATCCTGGTTGGTTTAATCGATCTTTTTTCTCTCGCTCGTTTCTGATTCAGGGCGCATTTGGCTGCGTACAACGCTGTCAGGATACCGTTTTTTATGCAGCGTTTGGTTTTCATCTTCTTCCTTAGCGCCCTATGTGCATCTCTCATAACTTGGCTGAACTTCACACATAAGCCCAACTTAACTTTACCACACATCTTATCACCACGTGCCAATTGTTTCACGAAGTTTTGTTCCAGGTCCACAGTAGTTACATACAGGAATGCGTAATTTGACTGGTAGTTAGTCAAGAACAGCGCCTCCTCCTCTAATGCGTCCCCTATCACGCATGATATGCTCCTGATGTGCTCACTGTTATATAACAAGTCGTCGCGTCGATCCAGCTGTTTTGTGGTGAGGGAAAACCAAGCCATTTAACTGACTCTCTATTCCCTCGATACCGTGTGACCCTCTCTACGAGATACACATCTGGATCCGTGCTCTTCTTTAATTTCTGCGTAAAATCATCCTGCAATTTTAGTTCCACCCCTGTCCTTTAAGAGGTAGGTTCTAGGATTCGTTCGCTGCACTTTGGAAACTGTGAATAACTCGGATGGCCAGTATGGCAGGTACGACTTCTCAAATGCTGTCTTGTGTTTTGAAATACGTACTAAATCACCTACATTAAATAACTGTTTTCGCAGATCCAACATTTTAATACGATTTAGTACTGTATCTAGAAGTCTGTTATTGCGAACATCGACTGATCTCATTTTTATCGTCTGATGTTTGGTTAGATTATACTGTTGCATTTATATCGATCTCGTTTGTGTGAGCCACGAAGATTGAATTGCATCCACATTTCGGTATTCACTGTGCTGTTCAGACGTTCCACGATACTCGCCGTCGGGTGGGTGAACGTCGAGTAGTGATGTATTCCATACCGTTCCATCACAATCTTGGAATATTTATTTGAAAACTCACCGCTGTGATCTGTTTAAAGTATGTCTGAGCATGGAGTCGTCCCCGTTTGCAGCAATTCATCAAACACATTCGCTATTTCCTTCTCTCTTTCCACTTTCACGCTTAATGCCCCGGCATATTTCCAATAAGTATCAATGATCATTAAAATATATTGGCATCGGTTATTCACATTTGATTATTGCCTCAAATCGACAAGATCAGCCTGACACAGATCATTCAGGCCTTTAATCAAACATATCTTCGAAGGCATGTTTTATGTGCTGGTTTGTACAGTTCTCGAAGTACAGTCTCCATACTTATTCGATGATCCCTCTCTTGCTAAGCTCAGAAATGAGCTGTATTACCAGCGGTAGCTTATGCCATGAGCTGTCGTAGCAGGTCTATTAGCTCATTGGGGTCGTCGTAATTGTGGGAATGGATTGCCAACTCTTTTATGCTGAATTTTATGCTGAACCATCACCGCTGCTATCACCATCCAAAATAGGTTTTGTAACGGATTTGTATTTCACATTGTTTCGGCTTTTTACATTCTTATGTAGATCAGTTAAAAGCAATATTTGACTATACATGTAGAGATCTTTAGGAGAATAATTTACAGTTTTTGTAGGTCTAAGGAAAATAAGGTTCAGTAGACGGGGTATTCTCTGAAACGGTTTATCGCAGATCTGAATTACTTTTTTCATTTAAAATTCTACTCTGTGTGCCCAACAAGTTTGGTTTCTCACCACTGGCACCGAATGTTTTGTCTATCCTAGCGTCGCTGGGATTCAGTAACTGATATAAAGGTTTCTCGCAGTGTCTGCTCCCGCTTCAAATGCCCTAACCTCAGCCACTGTAGCTTCTAGCGAACGGCCTACCGGGCCTCGATGACTTTATGCTTAGTCGACATTTCGGTATATACTAATCGGACTTTTATGCACAGTGAGATTTTATATATCATACTCTGCTCCTCCGTCCGGGTAACAGCTATTTTCCCTTCAGTTAAGTTGTCTATTTTCTTTTCAGTTACGTTAACCCTTTCGTACAATGTCCCTTTGTCAATGACAGCCATTCCCCCTTCAGTTAAGCCGTTTACTTTCTTCTCGGTTGTATTAATCTGATGATTCAGGGTACTGTTCAGACTCAGAAGGGTTTGACATTACGTCTTCACTTCCTTGCGTACGCCTCCAAATTTTTTTTAGAGAGTTTGAATTTTCGCGTCCATGTACAAGCTAATGTATTGCCTATGTACACCCCTCTTATCAAACTGAGCTCCCAGGATGCATGCGAATTTATCCACTGTGATACATATAATGATGTAGTCATCTTAATAGAGGTACTACCTTAGTTTCAGTTCATTCCGTTAGTGTGGGGTGCCTACATCAGGGGCATGTATGCGCTCAGTGGCAAACCTATTGTTCTCCTTTGATTGACAGCTACTTAACCTGTTGTTCTGTGAAGTGGTTTCCCATGTCACCCCCATTTCCTTTTGATTGACAGGTACTTATCCTGTTGCCCCACCCAGCCCCTCCCCACCCCAAACCCCCTCCCCCTTGCCTGTAGTTACACTTTCAGGTCTGAGTTATTGGAAGAGTGCATCGCATTCTTATCAGTTTGATTGACTACTTAATTTAATTGATCAATTAATTAACCTCTCACCCACTGGTAAATCCCCTCCCCTAACCTGTCCTCTGCAAAAAATGGCAGGCCGTCCAAGTTCTATCAGGACCTCCACCAACCTAAGAAACTGGCTGGAGAAATTGGCACTTCCACTAACCTAAGTCATCTGACCGCCACCTCGTTCTAGGAATTGACCGGAAAAGGACTCAGCCTGTGCTGGATAGGATAGACATAAGTCTTACATAACCTATTGCTCTATTAAGTCGTTTCCCATGTCACCCCCACTTTTTTAATCTATTGTAAAGCCTTTGATGCCATGTTAAGTAATTAGTTACGTCCTCCCTCCATTTTCTGGTACACTTTTCAAATTTCACATTCTTTTGAACGCCATTTCTGGCGCATTCTTCTTTGTCCCCCACCCTCATAAACTATTGTACTGTATTTTACATAAAACCTCCTGTTCTGTTCCATGTTACCCAATGACCCAATCTACAGCTAACACCACGTTTATATAAAAAAAAAAAAAACTTATGCAAATTAATTAAATCGATATTTTACCTATGTATGGGGTAGTTTTTTTTCAATTTGCAGCATCCTACTGGTCAGTGAAATCGATGGAATACAGTTTAAACAAAAAATTGCTAATAAAAAACACATCCCCCCACTCAATGCCCGACCCCATCGCCATAGCCAACTGTCAAGCAACGCATAGGTGTCAGCTCAGGTCCCGCAAGGAAGAGGCGGCGACATCTCTTTCATACATGACACCCAAGAAATTCCTGTGAAAGCACAAGTTCACCTAGTTACCATCGTTGGCGGGATGATGCATAGCTGTGGTGTGGGTCTAGATCTGAGACAGATACCAAAATGCTTCCCAGATTAGCACAGGGAGCATTCTTTCTACCGATCCTCACTGAATTTACCCGCTAAACTGCAGCTGCCGGTGTGGAATAACGATCTCAAATGACATTAGTTTTTGGTAAAGCTGAGTGCTGTTAATGAGGTGAAGTTTAAGACGGATGCAGCACGAATTGGGTTATGGGAGCAGGACGCAAATGACCATGTCCGCTTCCAAAGATATATAGCAGACATGTCTAAAATTATTTAACATGTACTTGAAGAAAACCACAGACAAAGCATGTGGCTAAAAAACTGTGCACTGTCATAGTGGCAGCTGGGTTGAGAAAAAAGAATGCAGAGGTTGTGAGGTGAATATTCATTTGCTTATGATCCTTACATGAAACAACAAGTTTACTGTTACCAGTCACTGTTTATTTATCTCCATGACACGATTCAAAGGTTTAAACCTCCATAATCAGGAGCATTTACATTTGTTATTATGACATTTGTGTGTGTGTGTGTGTGTGTTATGTATTTCAGGAGAAAATTTTGGCACTGCCTAGTGGAGAAACAAACACTATTTCAGAACATGGTTTTTTGTTTCTTTTGATAATATTAAACGTATATCTAACGATAAACATAAAATAAGTAAAATAAAGTACCTCCAGTGGTCACAGGATCCATTCAATGTCGTAACACATCAAATGTACACTGTCATATTTTCTAAACAAATATGGCGTCTGGAAACTATTGCGTGCAAGAATCGTATAGCAAAAGAGAAAACATTATGACAAAGTACAAAGAATATATAAAATAACAACATTAGTACGGAATAAATTTTAAAGGATTTGGAGGTGTCTGTTTTGAGGTGTCGAATACATGCGTTGGAATAAATACTTTAGGTAGTACATAAATCCGATTTTGACCAGTTAAAATTGCTCAAACTTCATCCTTGTTTATACCATCAGGTGAAATATTACAAACTTCAAGTACAATAATCGTATTGACTACAGTGTTAAAATTATACACAAATAACAATGTTGGTTGGAATTCATAGCCAGATATGAAAGGCTGAAGGCAGAGGGAAGAAAGCGAAAGAGAGAGGGAGATAGAGGGTGCAAAGACTGATAATATGAGAGCAAACTTTACAAAATATTGATGGTAAATATTAAGATGTGTGTGTGTGTGTGTGTGTGTGTGTGTGTGTGTGTGTGTGTGTGTGTGTGTGTGTGTGTGTGTGTGCGCGCGCGCGTGCGTGTGTATGTGCATTGCAATTTTAATGACATAGGCATCTGCTGAAAGCAGAAATGATACTATTGTAAATATTATCATTTTTGTCATTTACCATGGATTCAGGTTGTTTGGTTTGGTGTTTGTATATTTTGAGTGTTTCAAGGATGTCTAGTTTTTTGCCTTTTGGTTGGATGTGTAGGATGCTGATACCTGTGTTGTTAACATGGTGTTTTGCTTCATGCAGGTGGGTGCCTATTGCTCATGTGTGGTATTTTTTGTTATTTAGTACTGCCATGTGTTATTTGTATCTAATCTCAAATGGTCTGCCTGTGTGCCCTATGTAGAAGCAGTCACAGTCCAAACATTCAATTTTGTACACATATGTGTGGTGAAGTGGGTTTCATGTGCTGATGTTGAGGGGTAACTTATTCTAACCTTGTTGTCTGTGGTGGAGTATATGTTTATGCATTTTCGTTTGAAGACATTGACAATCTGATATGAAATGTTACCTAGAAAGGGGATTGTATGGAAGATAGTATTTTCTTTCTGTTTTTTTATGTTGTGATTGGTTTGCCATTATTGAGTGTTTTAGGGTGTCTACTATGGAGCTGCTATAACACTTTGCAATAGCTGTTTGTTTTATTATTTCAATTTCCTGATCACATTTGTCTTCAGAGAGTGAAAGTTGGATAGTTCTATTGATCGTCTACTGGAATGCTGCCATTTTGTGGGTTGGGGTGACAAGAACAGTTGTGGATTGTGGTATGTGTTGTGGCAGGCTTCTGATAAATTTCAAACTGATGTCTGTTATTCTTTATTCTAATGGCAAGGTCCAAGAAATTTACACTGTCATCTGTTTGGTATTCAATTGTGAATTTTGTGTATTCATGGGAGTTGTTGAATAACTTGTTCAACTTACTGACGTCATCTTTAGTGCCTTCGAGTAAAATGATGATTTCATCTGCATATCTGTAGTAATAGATGATATTTTTGAGGTGGTGGTGATTGGAATATAGGGTTTAGGATTTAGTCATGGTAAAGCCTAATCTAAAATGTTATCATTTAAAGTTAATCTGCCTAGTCAGACAATCAAGGCTATTTTCGAATACGAAAACAGTGCAGAAAATGGCGACACAGCATATTCACTTCAATAGGAATTGTCTCAAAAAATTAACGTCACTCTAAACTATGTCAAAACTGATGTTACAAAAAAGTACTGTAAGTCCACAGACAACATTGGAAAACGCACGAAAGCTCTGGGTGGAAATCGAACTTAAAGAACTTCATATTTAAAAAATAAACGTTCAACACACAGCTTTATAAAGCAGAATTGCAGTGGGAAATTTGCTTGACAGACTAGAATATGATTCCACAACCGAAAAGTCAGAACGTGGACTATAACGTAACACACACACACACACACACACAAATGTCATAGTAACAAACGTAAATCCACGTGATAATGGAGGTTTAAACCTTTGAAACGCGCCGTGGAGATAAATAAACAGTGACTAGGAACAGTAAAATTTTATTGTTTCATTTAATGTCAATAATAGTCACGGCAAAGACTAACGTAAAATCTTCGCATTTAAAGTATTTCCAATCCAACTTAAACGTGATTTTACATTTTCATAAGCAGACACAGCAACACTTTTTTCATACTGATTCTTCAATAGATGGAGAGGACACCTGTAGAATTCCAGGTCTTGAATAGCAGCAGACTTGAAGATTCGATGCATCCATGAGATCTTCTCCTTCCCCTTCACATAGAACATGGTATCTGTGTGATCGAATAATTTAAGAGCAGGCACCATATCTCCATAGTTTATGCCAGGATCATCCCAGTGAATTCCATGGTAGAAATGTGTTAACCACTTTGCACTCTTCCATGTCTTAGCTCACTGTACATACTTCAAAGACCTTGGTGATGCAATGTTTGTTGAGCGTGTCTCTATTATTTCAGCATCTGGTATGTATGTTTCAAACAAAACATCTTTAAATACAAACTGTCTATGCTCACCATCATAGAGACCCTGATGGTTGCAATGATGTTCATACCTTGAAATGCTATTGTGAAATGCTCTTGTATGGTGAAGCACTTATTCATGTATACAGCTCATAGCACATCATCAGTGAGAGGGCAGTAGTTGATCACACGGCCATGTAGAGCTAGAGCATATGCGGCAGTGTGTTCTGGGAAATTTGTCGAAGATTCATATTCAGCTCACACATCTTTAGGTCCAGTCTTAATTATGTTGTTCTGTTCCGAGCAGTCTGTTACGATGATAGGTGAAAGCTCCTTGAACTTATGTGGACTGAGTGGACGCCCTCCTCTCCCTCCTTTGTCAATTTCATGGTAAGAAGCACGAAACCTTCCATACACACTATAAACTAGACTGCATACATTTTGATTCCACTGCTGATGTAAATCGTCATATGGGTAGAATTCTGAATTGAGGCAGACTTTGGCATTTCTCAACTTTCAGTTGTTGAACACAGCAGAATCATTTGCTATATTACCTCTTCTATCGGTCTGACATACAATTATGATGAATCTAAGCGTCTCTAGCTGCAAAGAGCTTTTAATAGCCCATGTTTGTCTGCTCGCAATCGGTAGCACTGGGTACTCGAGAAACTCCCACGAGCGAAATATCAGTGACAGAAATGTACCAGAATTCAGGACTTTTAAAAGCTTCAAACGCTCCTCGTCAGAAACACTGATGTGAGGCATTTTCCTTATTCTCTTGATTTTTGTGATCATATTCTCCTCTTGAGCTCCTTGAATGTATCAGTAGTTGTCCATCGCACTCCGCACGAGAATGAGCTTCAGTTTACCATTCATAGTAATCTGTCTCATGTCCTCAAAGTGCCCCTTAAGCATTTTTACAGGTATGCATGCAATAAATCGCTTGTACTCTGCACCTGTTCTATCCTCTCGGTCGTCTATGAAACATCCCACATTTTCTAAACTATGCGAATTTGCGAGTGATGCAGAGACGTATGTATTAAGGGTCGATGTCATGCCGACTATGCTTCTACAGTCGATCTCAGCCCCATTGAGTTCATAACATATCTCTTGGAACAGGAGTGCTAAACCATTACGTGTAAGCTTGGCTGCCTCTGTATCGCTGCCGTCGGTTTCCTTGAATGACCCCACTAGATATATGGAGCTCTTGCATGGAAGCGTGAGTGCTGATTGACAATACTAATTTCATTGTTCTTGTTAAATGTGGTTGATGCGTAGCGAAGTGGCACGCTGTGGATTGCGTGCACTCGTTTTATACCGTAGTCCCATTCCGCCTTAGATGTAATCGTATAATGATCTCCTCACCACGAAAGTCAACAATTTGGTTATTCTGGTCCACAATACGCAGGTCCGAGTAATCCAACGTCTGAGCTGTCACAAGATGGTATATTGCATTGGCAGGGGTCTCAGCAATCTTATACCCCGTTGCAAATGAGGGGAATAGTCCATAAATAGTATGAATCAGACTATCGTTGAGATAGGAGTTCGTTGCCATGTTACACATGACTCGCATGTAGCTGACGGGAAAGATGTCCACAGCCTGATCTGACTTATAAAGTTTACTTGGATCCTTCTTCAGAACCTGCCCTTTTCTGAAACCCACCAGGCACGCTATTGAACCTTTCTTATTAAAGCCAATCGTTGCATTTAAAGTTCTTATTTCAGATTTAAGTGTTTTAATGTTTGCACGAAGTTCAATACCGTTTTCCACACTGTTTTAAGACTTCGTTCACATCGTCGATTTCGTATGCACCGGGTTCTATTTCCACAATATCATTTTCACCATTAATATCCAGATATAGTTTGTTGTTAGTCTCAGTGATATTTGGGATGCTGTTGTACGTTTCCAGTCCAATCAATGCAATATTCCATTCACCAACACTCTAATTTGCGGGAAGTAATTTACATCCAATATAGATGATCGTTATTTTAACGTCAAAGTGTACGACATTGCGTCTGAACCTCAACTGATGAAGGAATGTTTAAATTTCCTCCTTATATAGCATACTTCTTCTTCGCAAACGTCAAGAGAAACTGATCGGTAGATGTACACAGAGGTATGTATTAAAGTCCTGATGGCGCCGATAACTGTGGAATACAGGTCTTCTGTGAGTGAAGTATTATTTTAATTCTGCTGGCGGTTGCAGGTCAACAAAAGAGTCGAAACAGTAGACGATATCCGCATTTTTCATAGCATATGATACCCAGTGGGTGCCGGGACCTCTTGCAGAATCTAAATTCACAATGCGACATTCACCGGTTTTCCACCTAGTCTTCGGTAATGTATCCCGCATAAACGCATCACCGAACCTTGGTTTGTTGAATTTGTTTCTAACAAATTTAAGAAGATCTGCATTTGTGAGTGGGCTATCTGGGCGTACCGCTATTGGCTTTTTTTAATTTATTTATGAGTAGATCAAACCCTTTCCTGTATGGTTTCCGGTATAGTCCTTTTCCGATGGCTGCGGTTTCCATTATGCGGTTATGTCTCCTTGCCTCTTCTAATTGCGATTGAGAGTTTTGCGCGTTTTTGATCGTTCGAGCAATAGCTGCAGCACCACAAGCGAGTGAACCTACCGCCGACAGCGCGGAGAAGGAATCAGCCAGATGTCTTGGGTACTGGTAGAACTCCAGGTGCTTTAACCGATCCACTTTTTCTTCTTCTTCTTCTTCTTCTTCTTCTTCCCACATCCTTCTGCTTCAGCATACATCGCTGTCAGGATACAGTTGTTAAAACAGCTCTGCTTCCGGCCCTTGTTCTTCTTCCTGTTTAGTGCACAACATGCAGCGTTCACAGCTCGCTTGAGATTCATCACTCCTAAACCCAACTTAATTTTTCCTCGCATGGTTTTTTCAACTGCAAATGCTGCTATGCGTTGACCTATACCAGTATCCTTTCTTCACCGTATAGCCTTAGCCTTATCAGCTGAAATCCTATCTGCAATGTGACGACTTGATACATCTTTATTTGCAGCGCATACAATATTATATTCCATACACACTTCGTCGAGCAGATTAATTCCCGTATAAATTCGTGCCAAGCGTTTCTGAAGCTTTGTCCCAGATCCACAGTAGTTATACCCAGGGATGTGTAATTCCACTGGTAGTTTGTCTAGAATACCACCACCTCCTCTAATGCGTCTCGTAACACGCATGTTATGCTACAGCGGAGGTTGTGAACTATGCACCCCGAAATCATCGTCATCAGTCCAACTGTTTTGTGTAGCAGAAAAACAGTGTGCTTCAATTTCACGACGTCTTATGACTCTCTCCACAAGAAAAACATCTGATTCCGAGCTTTTCTGCATCACTTCTGTGTAGAAGCAGCCTGCAGTTTCTTCATCTTTACTATCCTTCAATATATATAAGTTCTAGGATTCGTTCTTTGAACCTTTGAAACTGTAAATATCTCTGTTGACTAGTTAACTGAGTATGATTTCTCAAATGCCGTCTTGTCGTTTGAGATACGTACCAAATCATCTACATTAAATTTCTGTCTATGTGGATCCATCATTTCCATGCAATAGTACACCGTACCCATGAGTTCATTATCACGAACATCGATAGGTCTCATTTTTATTGTGGTATGTTTGGTTCGATTATACTGAGCAACTATTTCTGGGAGGATATCTGTCCATATGTATGAGCCGCGAAGGTTAAAACGCATCTACATTCGACCTTTTATCGTTCTGTTCAGACGCTGCACGATACTTTCTTCCATGTGAGTGAATGTTGAGTAGTGATGTATTCCATACCACTGCATCACACCCTCCCAATACCTATTTTAAAAGTCTCCGCCGCGATCGATTTGGACGTTGTCTGGGCATCGAGACATTACTACCCGTTTTCGTTCTAACAGGAAATGCCTAAGCAAATTTGCAGTATATATCAATGACCATTAAAATATATTTTAATCCATTATTCTCATGTAAATATTCCTTCATATCTACAAGATCCGCTTGCCATAAATTAAAAAAAAAGTTTCAAATAGCTCTGAGCACTATGGGACTTAACATCTGAGGTCATCAATCCCCTAGAACGTAGTACTTCTTAAACCTAAGTAACCTAAGGACATCACTTACATCCCAGCCCGAGGCAGGATTCGAACCTGCGAACGTAGCGGTCTCGCGGTTCCAGACTGAAGCTCCTAGAACCGCTCTGCCACCATCGGCCGGCTGCCATAAATCATCCAAACCTTTAATCATGACATGCCTACGAGGGTATGATCTGTGTACTGGTTTGTGCAGTTCTCGAACTACTGGCTCCATACTTAATTCCATGAAACCTGTCTCTTTAAGCTCAGAGATTATTGAGACAACCTCATTCAAATGCCATGATCAGCAGTAGTCGATCTATTAGATCGCTATGGTCGTCATAATACACTAGTAACCATTAAAATTGCTGCACCAAGAAGATGACGTGCTAAAGACGCGAAATTTAACTGACAGGAAGAAGAAGATGTTGTGATATGCAAATGGTTAGCTTTTAAGAGCTTTCTCACAACGTTGGCGCCGGTGACGACACCTACAACGTACCGACATGAGGTAAGTTTCCCACTGATATCCCATACACAAACAACAGTTCACCGGCGTTGCCTGGTGAAACGTTGTTGTGATGCCTCGTGTACCATCACGTTTCCGACTTTGATAAAGGTAGGATTGTTGCCTATCGCAATTGCGGTTTATCGTATCGCGACATTGCTGTTCGCGTTGGTCGAGATCCAATGACTTTTAGCAGAAGACGGAACAGGTCCGATCGTACAGCCACGTCTCGATCCCTGAGTCAACAGATGGGGACGTTTGCAAGACAACAACTATCTGCACGAACAGTTCGACGACGTTTGAAGCAGCATGGCCTATCAACTCGGCGACCATTGCTGCGGTTACCCTTGACGCTGAATCACACACAGGAGCGTCTGCGATGGTGTACTCAACGACGAACCAGGGCGAACGAATGGCAAAACGTAATTATTATATTTTTTCGGATGAATCCAGGTTCTGTTTACAGCATCATGATGGTCGCAAACGTGTTTGGCGACATTGCGGTGAACACACTTTGGAAGCGTGTATTCTCCATCGCAATACTGCCGTATCACCCTACGTGATGGTATGGGGTGCCATTGGTTACACGTCTCGGTCACCTATTGTTCGCATTGACGGCACTTTGAACGGTGGACGTTACATTTCAGATGTGTTACGACCCGTGGCTCTACCCTTCATTCGATCCCTGCGAAACCCTACATTTCAGCAGGATAATGCACGACCGCATGTTGCAGGTCCTGTACGGGCCTTTCTGGATACAGAAAATGTTCAACTGCTGCTCTGGCCAGCACATTCTCCATATCTCTCACCAATTGAAGACGTCTGGTCAATGGTGGCCGAGCAATTGGTTTGCCACAATACGCCAGTCACTACTCTTGATTAACTGTGGTATCGTGTTGAAACTGCATGGCCAGCTGCACCTATACACGCCATCCAAGCTCTGTTTGACTCAATGTCCAGGCGCATCAAGGCCGTTATTACGGCCAGAGGTGGTTCTTCTGGGAACTGATTTCTCAGGATCTATGCACCCAAATTCGGTGAAAATGCAATAACATGTCAGTTCTAGTATAATATATTGGTCCAATGAATACCCGTTTATCATCTGCATTTTTTCTTGGTGTACCAATTTCAATGGCCAGTAGTGTATATATACTGCGGGATTTGATTGTTTACTGCTTTATGCTCAACGTCAATACCATCATCGCTGCTGCTTTTGTTGTTGTTGTCGTTTTCGCCTTCAAGTATTGGTTTTATAATGGTTTTATATTTCTTGTTGTTCATGCTTTTTGCGATCTTATGTACATCATTTCACGGTTCGTTTCCCTGTCGTTAACTCAATAATTTATAGGTTTCTTGGTAGGTCTTAGGAAAATGAGATTCATTAAGACAGATGTCATAAGTTACAGTTATTGGATGCGTACCCAACATGTACCGTCTTCCCCTGTTAACGCCAATTGTTTTATCTATCTGACCAGGATCGTGACAGATAATGCATACGTCAGTGGCAATACCTTCGTTATCGTGTGTTTTTGTTTTCTGCTGTCGGAGAGATTCAGTAACCGGCTTAAAGGTGTCTCTTAGTGCTTGCAGTCGATCCCTATGCCCTTCCCTCAGCAGCAGTAATATATCGTGAACTTAGGTGGAATACGGAAGCAAACTTCGTAACGAGCGTACCGTCCGGTACTTCAAAAGTAATTGTGAGCGAAATTCAACCTAATGAACATGTGGAAAACTGAAAGTACACTTAGACCGGTTTCACAACTCCAGAACTAATCTCCAGGCAAAAGGAAAGCAATGAATGGACTGATCCTATCCCCAAGATACAAGGTCCAGAAGTCAACCTAGATAATAAGTTTACACATGCGCTGATCTCTCTCACAACTCACGCCAATTTAAGAAAAAAGGCATCTGGCAAGAATGTCAATAAAGTTCTGTCGTATCGCCTGAACGAGTGTGTTCTTCTGAGGACATACTTCAAAACATCTCTCTTCCTACGTAAAAATCGTAAGTGCCAACACCTATACGAAGGGCCGTTTGTTATCGCCAGGAAGCCACATATTGGTTGTTACGTGTTGGCAGATCCAGTTAGTGGACGAATAAAAGGACTTTACCACCATGCAGACCTAAAGAAGTACAATGAAAAACATTTAAAAAAATCACTTATTACGTTAAGCTGCAACTTGAAACAAGAGTGTGATCCGTTTAGAAAGTATGTGAGGTAACAGCGTGTACATGTATTCTGCAGATGACGTAATCATTTGAGTGAGGTGGACACAAAGTAATGATGGAGCTTGAAAGATATGAAGTGGTAGAAGAAGGTACTCTACGAATTTGGAAAATAAGATTTGCTTTAGTTTTAAGGTAGTTTTAAGTTTCTTGAGCAATAAAGGATTGCAGTCGTTGAATTGAGTAAGGGATGAGCCAAAGTGCCAACTGCTGCTTTAATTTTAAGTTATGACAAATCTCCTTTTTACCAAGTACTAAAGGTTTTCTTTAAATCTCTCATTCAGACCACAATGTCCGTATATGTGAAGTAATGACCTAAGTTAAATTCTCAAAGGATTGATATTTTAAGTCGCTAGAACCATGTACGATGCAGAACTGATACATTGTAATCTGTAGATTACAACGAGTATTAGCAGCAACATATAGTTAATGTACAAAGAAATGAATAATGGTACTCGCAACTGGAGAGAAACTTTAATTTATTACTATAAGTCAACCAGTTAAGAAGTATGCATTTGCAATGATAATTAGGTCCTGTTTTGGAGAAACTTAGAGAGACTATTCCTATGTCATGAGTATCATGCACAAACCGTCGATACTAAGATACTTAGTTGAGGACTGAGATAATCTGCCTATATTCTTCTGCTATGTCCGCATGCCGTGACTTTGAGATGTATTTTAAGATGCTTTGGAAGCGGATTTGATCGACATTTTAATACTGAAGTCAAGTCATGCCGCGCGGATGACACTAAAAACGGTAGAGCCGAAGAACGAATTTGCGAAACTGATTATTTCACCTATTATCTATCTTCGTATTTTTCATTTCTTTGCACTATCGTACTGTAGTTTTCTTCTTTAGCATTCTAAGAAATTTGGAAATTGGTTCAAAAGACTTGACGTGTGTATATTGTGTGTATTGACGATCGTGGCTCGTTGGTTAATGCGTATCTGCAGTTACCTATCGAAACTTGATGTAAATCTGATTTGCTGTGGAAATACTTTTCCCAATTTCTGTTAGATGAATTTTTGAACGGGAACTGTCCGGCACGCCAAAGTGTGTATATTTTACTGATTATTGATGTAACCGAGTAAATGAACAAAGAAACTAAAAAAAGGCTGTTATAGAGCAATATGAAAAGGAAAAAAATCAGATTTAAAATACATATAAAACCTAACGTGCTTCAGAAGCACCATTCAGAATAGCAAATACGTTTGCGTTAGGTCTTGGACAGTAATAATAATAAAAAATTGTGTATATTTTGTAAATGTTCTTTTATGTTTAATAATTTTAGCATTACCTATGCTACTCTATAGTATAAAGACCTCTATATGGACACGTATGGATTGCTGCGTGTGACTCACTTAGTGACAAAATGATGGACACGTATATATGTACATACACTCCTGGAAATTGAAATAAGAACACCGAGAATTCATTGTCCCAGGAAGGGGAAACTTTATTGACACATTCCTGGGGTCAGATACATCACATGATCACACTGACAGAACCACAGGCACATAGACACAGGCAACAGAGCATGCACAATGTCGGCACTAGTACAGTGTATATCCACCTTTCGCAGCAATGCAGGATGCTATTCTCCCATGGAGACGATCGTAGAGATGCTGGATGTAGTCCTGTCGAACGGCTTGCCATGCCATTTCCACCTGGCGCCTCAGTTGGACCAGCGTTCGTGCTGGACGTGCAGACCGCGTGAGACGACGCTTCATCCAGTCCTAAACGTGCTCAATGGGGGACAGATCCGGAGATCTTGCTGGCCGGGGTAGTTGACTTACACCTTCTAGAGCACGTTGGGTGGCACGGGATACATACGGACGTACATTGTCCTGTTGGAACAGCAAGTTCCCTTGCCGGTCTAGGAATGGTAGAACGATGGGTTCGATGACGGTTAGGATGTACCGTGCACTATTCAGTGTCCCCTCGACGATCACCAGAGGTGTACGGCCAGTGTAGGAGATCGCTCACCACACCATGATGCCGGGTGTTGGCCCTGTGTGCCTCGGTCGTATGCAGTCCTGATTGTGGCGCTCACCTGCACGGCGCCAAACACGCATACGACCATCATTGGCACCAAGGCAGAAGCGACTCTCATCGCTGAAGACGACACGTCTCCATTCGTCCCTCCATTCACGCCTGTCGCGACACCACTGGAGGCGGGCTGCACGATGTTGGGGCGTGAGCGGAAGACGGCCTAACGGTGTGCAGGACGGTAGCCCAGCTTCATGGTGACGGTTGCGAATGGTCCTCGCCGATACCCCAGGAGCAACAGTGTCCCTAATTTGCTGGGAAGTGGCGGTGCGGTCCCCTACGGCACTGCATAGGATCCTACGGTCTTGGCGTGCATCCGTGCATCGCTGCGATCCGGTCCCAGGTCGACGGGCACGTGCACCTTCCACCGACCACTGGCGACAACATCGATGTACTGTGGAGACCTCACGCCCCACGTGTTGAGCAATTCGGCGGTACGTCCACCCGGCCTCCCGCATGCCCACTATACGCCCTCGCTCAAAGTCCGTCAACTGCACATACGGTTCACGTCCACGCTGTCGCGGCATGCTACCAGTGTTAAAGACTGCGATGGAGCTCCGTATGCCACAGCAAACTGCCTGGAAAAAAGAACACATTGACACCGGTGTGTCAGACCCACCATACTTGCTGCGGACACTGCGAGAGGGCTGTACAAGCAATGATCACACGCACGGCACAGCGGACACATCAGGAACCGCGGTGTTGGCCGTCGAATGGCGCCAGCTGCGCAGCATTTGTGCACCGCCGCCGTCAGTGTCAGCCAGTTTGCCGTGGCATACGGAGCTCCATCGCAGTCTTTAACACTGGTAGCATGCCGCGACAGCGTGGACGTGAACCGTATGTGCAGTTGACGGACTTTGAGCGAGGGCGTATAGTGGGCATGCGGGAGGCCGGGTGGACGTACCGCCGAATTGCTCAACACGTGGGGCGTGAGGTCTCCACAGTACATCGATGTTGTCGCCAGTGGTCGGCGGAAGGTGCACGTGCCCGTCGACCTGGGACCGGACCGCAGCGATGCACGGATGCACGCCAAGACCGTAGGATCCCACACAGTGCCGTAGGGTACCGCACCGCCACTTCCCAGCAAATTAGGGACACTGGTGCTCCTGGGGTATCGGCGAGGACCATTCGCAACCGTCTCCATGAAGCTGGGCTACGGTCCCGCACACCGTTAGGCCGTCTTCCGCTCACGCCCCAACATCGTGCAGCCCGCCTCCAGTGGTGTCGCGACAGGCGTGAATGGAGGGACGAATGGAGACGTGTCGTCTTCGGCGATGAGAGTCGCTTCTGCCTTGTTGCCAATGATGGTCGTATGCGTGTTTGGTGCCGTGCAGGTGAGCGCCACAATCAGGACTGCATACGACCGAGGCACACAGGGCCAACACCCGGCATCATGGTGTGGGGAGCGATCTCCTACACTGGCTGTACACCTCTGGTGATCGTCGAGGGGACACTGAATAGTGCACGGTACATCCTAACCGTCATCGAAACCATCGTTCTATCATTCCTAGACCGGCAAGGGAACTTGCTGTTCCAACAGGACAATGCATGTCCGCATGTATCCCGTGCCACCAAACGTGCTCTAGAAGGTGTAAGTCAAATACCATGGCCAGCAAGATCTCCGGATCTGTCCCCCATTGAGCATGTTTGGGACTGGATGAAGCGTCGTCTCACGCGGTGTGCACGTCCAGCACGAACGCTGGTCCAACTGAGGCGCCAGGTGGAAATGGCATGGCAAGCCGTTCCACAGGACTACATCCAGCATCTCTACGATCGTCTCCATGGGAGAGTAGCAGCGTGCATTGCTGCGAAAGGTGGATATACACTGTACTAGTGCCGACATTGTGCATGCTCTGTTGCCTGTGTCTATGTGCCTGTGGTTCTGTCAGTGTGATCATGTGATGTATCTGACCCCAGGAATGTGTCAATAAAGTTTCCCCTTCCTGGGACAATGAATTCACGGTGTTCTTATTTCAATTTCCAGGAGTGTATAATGTATATGTACTTTTATTGTCTCAAATTCTTACTCTATATTCCCTTAGATTAAGATGCTAGTTAATGAGAAAGTCCTAATACAGATGTTTTTCTGTATTTTCATGTGCTGAAACATATATTTGAATGAGATTAAGACAGACACCATACTGACTCATTCGTCATTTAACCAGTCATCAAGTTTACTGACTCCCGACATGACCCGACGGATCGTCGAGTCAAGAAATATCACTTCCCCTTCACATAGTGAAATTCCCAGTGTTTTCCACCAAAATGTGAAAAGTGATCCTCAGTTTTCGTGCAGTGTAAAGTAAAAGGCGATGAAAGAATTCCCCTGTGAAAATCACCCCTAGTTCAAGAGAAATACTCCCAACTACAAAGTGAAGAGTAACGTCGCTACGAGACAGACTGCTTTGTTTTATGATCTGTTCAAAATTGGTGGAAATGCACCAATACTTCAAACGAATTCCTGCAATCGAATTTCTTTTCTTCTTGTCAATATTTATATATATATGTATGTGTATTTGATTTGTATTTGTATCTATGTTAGTATTCCAATGTGTCTATTGATTGAATTAGAGTAATTCATGAGAACACGCAAAAGAAAAGGGAAGGAACCTATGTTAAATCCTTGAACACGTATGATGGAATCAAGCCACTACCAAGTTTGTTAATGATCAAGCAACTGTGATTAGTGTTGACTACTTAATGTGAAACGTATGTACGTACCCCTATATGCCTTATGTTATGTTTGTTTTGCTGCCTACAAGGAGAGATCCTCAAATACTTCATTCACTAAGTACGTGAATCCAATAATATTACGACTGCGCGTGTGTCGTAACGATCTTTCAGAATCGTTACCCCTCATGCGGGAAGCAATGTAATATTATTTGGATTTCCGTAGTATGAAATCTGTGAGTACCATTGGAAAGGCACTCACCTGTCTGTATATTAAATGATCAACTTATGAGATGAGAGATATTCTTTGAAAGACAGTATGAATTATAAAATTCATACTGATTACGTAAAGAAATACGGGTTGTTCTTTTCCAAATAATAGAAGTCTTTGCGTAATCAAAAACTAGCCTCTTTCTGACAACGATCAGGAGCCGAATAGAAGACGGACGTCTTCGACCGCTTTCGTGTGTCCTGTGGAAAAGCTGTGCCAAACTGGGAACACGACATTCTAGTATGAAACATCAGATTAAAATTGAAAAGGAAGTTCAAATATATTTAACCTAATTTTTCTTATCGTTCTAGAACAACCAACCAAGTGGCAGAAAACTAGAGACCCTTGAAACACTCCAAATATACAAACACCAAACAAGACAACTTGAATCCATCTTAAATGACAAAAATGATAATATTTACAATAGTATCATCTCTGTTTTCTGCAACTGTCTATGTCATTAAAATTTATAGAAACACACACACATCTTAATATTTACCACAAATATTTAGTTATGTTACCATTACAGCCGCCAAGTGTACAAGAGCTTGATCTCATTTACAGATATGTCATCCAACGAACAACTTGTACAGCTTGTCAGCTTGAAACTATATATATACTTCAACTAGTGGCACAAATTGTAAATCCGTCTATATATTTTCAAACATTAACCATTACATTAACCCAACCATTAAGCAGTTATTACAAGTGACAGATATAATCTTCAGACCCCTTTCCTTGTAAAGTTTGCTATCATACAATCATTCTTTCCACTCTCTCTCTCCCTCGCACTTTCTCTTTCTCCCCCCTGCCTCCAGCCTTTCATATCTATTTATGAATTCCAACTATTATTGTTATTTATGTATTTTTTTAACTGTGGACAATATGATTATTGTACTTAAAGCTTGTAATATTCCACCTGATTGTATAAACGAGAATGAAGTTTAAGCTATTTTAACTGGTCAGAATCAGATTTGTATACTCTGAGGTATTTATTCCAACGCATATATTCGACACCTCAAAACGAACACCTCCAAATCATTTCAAATTAATTCTGCACTAATGATTTTACGTTATATATTCTTAGGATTTTGTGATAATGTTTTGTCTTCTGCTATACGATCCTTGCACCCATTATTTTCCAGATGCCAGATTTGTTTAAAAAATATGACAGTGTACATGTGATGTGCTAAGACATTGAAAGGAACCTGCGACCACTCGAGGTTCTTTATTTTATTTATTTTATGTTTACCGTTATATACACGTTTAATTTTATAAACAGAAGTCCATGTTCTGAAATAGTGTCGGTTTCTCCACTAGGCAGTGCCAGAAGTTCCTCCAAAAAAAACGTAATACAAAACACACACAAATGTCATACTAACAAATGTAAATTCACCTGATAATGGTGGTTTAAACCTTTTAAACGCGTCGTGGAGATAAATAAACAGTGAATGGTAAAAGTAAACTCGTTGTTACATTTAATATCAAGATGGTAAAAACTAACCGAAAATTTTGGTATTTCTGATCCAACTTTAAAGTAATTTTACATTTTCATAAGCAGACAGAGCAACACTTCTTTATCCAAGTTCTTGAGTCGATGGAGAGGAGGACATCCGTAGAATTCCAGGTTTTGACTTGCAGCAAATTTGAAGATTCGATGAATCAATGAGATTTTCTCCTACCCCTTCACATAGACGGTGGTATCCGTGTGATCGAATGACTTACGCACAGTCGCCATATCTTTATAGGGTACGCCAGGAGCATCAAAGCGAATTCCATGGTAGAAATGTGTTAACCACTTTACAGTCTTCTGTGTCTTAGCACACTTCTCATACTTGAAAGACCTTGGTGACGCAATGTTTACTGTGAATGTATCTATTACTCCAGCGCCTTGTCAGTGCTCTAAAAACGCTAACGGTCTCTGCCCGCCATCATAGAAACCCTAAGCGTTTGCAATGAAGTTCACACCTTGAAACGTTATTGTGAAATGCTCTAGTTATGGTGCAGCACCAATTGATTTATACAGTTCGTCGCACAACACTGGTGAGCAGGCAGTAGTTGATCACACTGCCATGTACAACTAGTCAATTTGCTGCAGTGTATTCTGGGAAAGTTTTCGAAGATTCAAATTCAATTCGCACATCTATAGGTCCAGGCTTATTTATTTCTTTCTGTTTCTAGCAGTCTATTATGATGATCAGTGAAAGCTCCATGAACGTACGTGGACTGAGCAGACACTCTTCTCCCTCTCGTTCGGCAATTTCATGGTAAGACGCATGAAGCCTTGCGTACATTCCATAAGCTAGACTGTATACATTTTGATTCCACTGTAGATGTAAATTGTCATATGGGTAGAATTATGAATTGAGGTAGACTCTTGTATTAGTCAACTTACAAATGTCAAACACGACGGAATTATTTGCTATATTACCTCTTCTATCAGTCTGACATATAATTATGATGAATCTAAGTGTGTCTACTTGCAAATAGGTTTTAATAGCCAATGTTTGTATGCTCGCAGTCGATAACAGTGGGTACTCGAAAACCTCCCACAATCGAATTGTCAGTGACAGAAATAAATGGAATTTAGTACTTTTAAAAGCTTCAAACGCTCGTCATCGAAAACACTGATGCGAGGCATTTTCCCAATTGTCTGTCGCAATTCGCACCAGTATGCGCTCCGATTTACCATTCATAGTAATCTGTCTCATGTCCTCAAAGTACTCCGTAAGCATTTTTATAGGCAATCATGCACTAAATCGCCTGTACTCTGCAACTGCATTTCCTCTCGATCGTCTATGAACCATCCCGCATTTTCTGAACTATGCAAATCTGTGGGTAATGCAGAGACATATGTGTTAACAGTCAATGTCAAGCCGACTTTAGATGTACGATCGACCTAAGATCCAATTAGTTCATTGCATATCTCCTGGAACGGGAATGCTAAAGCGTTACGTGTAAGCTTGGATCCCGCTGTACTGCTGCGCAGTTTTCTTGAATTGCTCCTCTAGATATATGAAACGTTTGCATGGAAGCGCGAATGCATCTTGGTGCTGGATGACAATACTAATTTCATCGTTCTTGTTAAATGTGATTGAAGTGTAAGGTATTTGAGAGAAGTATTCCTGACGAATAATTCTCCCATCATACCTTACCAAACTGGTTATATTGAGCAAGGAGACCATTGCGCAGTTTGAAGCCAATTGATTTTAAAAACTCGTAGTCGGACGTGTTATCACTTCGCTGTTTGGTAGCGAAGTGACATGCTGTGGATTGCATGCACTTGTTTTATACCGTACGTCCATCACGCCTTAGATGCAACCGTACAATGATCTCCTCACCACGAAAGTCAATAAATTAATCATTCTGGACAAAAATACGCAGCTCCAAATAATCCAAAGTCTGAACTGTCACTGGATTGTATATTGCAGTGGAAGGTGTCTCAGCAATCTTATACCCCGTTGCAACTAAGGGGAATAATTCGTAAACAGTATGAATCAAACTATCATTGAGATAGGAGTTCGTTGCAGTCCTACACTCGACTCGTATTGTGCTGACGTTAAGTATGTCCACAGTCTGATCTGACTTGTAAAATTTACTTGGATCCTTTTTCTAAACCTGATCTATTGTGAAACCCAGCAGGCGCCCTACTGAACCTTTCTGGTTAAAGTCAATAGTTGCATTTACAGTCATTATTTTAGATTTAAGTGTACTGATGTTTGCGCGTAGAGCAATACTTTTTCCACACTGTTTTATAACTTCGTTTAAATAGTCCATATCGTATGCACCTTTTTCTATTTCCACAACATCTTTTTCACCATTAATGTCCAGATGCAGTTTTTTGTTAGTCTCAGTGATACGTGGGATGCTGTTGTACATTTCCAGTCCAATCGATGCAATACTCTATTCACCAACGCTAAAATCAATTGGTGAGAAGTAATTTGCACACAATACGGATGATCGTTCTTTTAACGTCAAAGTGTACAACATTGTATCTGAACCTCAACTGATGATGAAATGTTTAAGGGTCCTCCTTATATCTCATTCATTTTCTTCTTTGCAAACGTCAAACGAAAAATAATGCATATATGTCCACATGGGTATGTATTAAATTCTCATAGCGCCGATAATTGTAGAATACATGTCTTCATCGAGTGAAATATCGTTGTAATTTTTTTGGTGGTTGCAGGTCACCAAAAGAGTAGATACGGTAGACGGTATCCACATTTTTCATAACGCATGATTCCCAGTGTTTGCCGGGGCCTCCGGCAACACCTACATTCGCACTACCACATTCACCAGTTCTCCACATAGTCTTCGGTAATGTATTGCACATAAACACACCACCACGCCTTCAAACAGGACAAACTGAATTTAAAACACATTTACCAGAGACATGTCGGAATAGACATGTAGTTCAGTGATTTTTTGTAAAGATATGTGCTGATTGCGGGATTCATTCACAGCATAGGATTCTCGTTATTGATAAAACAAGAAAACTGAGTGATGGTAGGTACAGGCGACACTTTCAAGTGTTTCTGCATATATATGATGGTAAGACAGGATATTACATAAATATACGTTCCACCATAGACAAATTCGCGCCTATATCTAGCTCTCAACCAGGAGAATGGGTGTACACATACAGAACATTCGCCTGTACATGGGTGCGAGAAATTCCTGGTATTACGCATAAAGTTGGAGGTATGCGCAGGGACCTAGAGACGTATTACCAGACTCTTCTGAGAATGGTGAATGCGTTAAATGAGTTAGTTAATGAGGTCGGTTGGAAAGCAACTGACTTAACTGAAAAGGACGAGAATATTGAGGGAAAAATAGATGGAGAGTTCCTTAATGTTGAGAAGTGGGAGCAAGTACATAGTAAGAGGAAGAAGAAAATGAGCGTATATATAAAGCCTAAAGCTGCGGAGATGACTGATTAATATACACCGAGGTGTCAACGAAGCAACAATGACACAAGCGCGGGAAGCAGTTCCTGAGAAATTACGGTTGCTGACGTTATTCAATCTCTCCGACAGCTATCAGCAAATACAAAAATACACGATAACGATGATATTGCCATTGAATATTCATTACCCGTCGCTCTCCTGGTAGATAAACAGAACATTCGGCCATAGCAGAGGAATATGTACATGTTGGGTACAAACACTGTAGCTGTAACTTATGACACAATACAGCTTGGTGACAGGCGATTTGAGAGAATACTTGGCTTAATGAATCTCATTTTACTAAGACCTCCCAAAAAACCTATAAATTACTCAGGTAATGATCGGGAAACGAACCGAATGTGGATGCGTTGTAACCTTCGCGCCTCATATCCTCCCAGATATAGTTGCTCAGTATAATGGATCCAAACATACCACAATAAAAATGAAACCTATCGATGTACGTGATAATGAAATCATGGATACCGTGCACTATCGCATTAAAATGTTGGATCCACGCAGACAGAAATTTAATGGAGGTGATTTGGTATGTTCCTCAAAACAAACGACGGCACTTGAGAAATCATACCTAAAGAACTGGCCAACAGTAACATTTACAGTTTCAAAGCTGGAAAGAACGAATACTAGAACTTATATAATGAAGGACAGTAAAGGCAAAGAAATTGCAGGCTGCTTGTACACAGAGGGGGTGCAGAAAAGCTCAGAACCGGATGTATAATGGGGGAGCACAGCTCTCAACCTCCGGAGCAGAATAGCACGCGTGCTGCGAGACGCATTTGAGGATGTTGTGGTTTTCTAGACAAACTACCAGTGGAATTACACATCCCTCGGTATAGCTACTGTGGACCTGGGACAAAGCTTCAGAAACGCTTGGCACGAGCTGACACGGGGGTTAATCTGCTCGACGAAGCGTGTATGGAACATGACATTGCATGTGCTACAAATAAAGATGTATAAAGTCGTCACATTGTAGATAGGATTTTAGCTGATAAGGCTAAGACAATACGGTGAAGAAAGGACACTGGTATATGTCAACGCTTCGCAGCATTTGCAGTTGATAAAACCAAGCGAGGAAAAATTATGTTGGGTTCAGGAGCGATGAATTTCAAGCGAGTTATGACTGCTGCAGCGTGTACACTAAACAAGAAGAAGAACAAGGGCGGGAAGCAGAGGTGTTTGAAGAAATGTATCCTGACAGCGATGTATGCAGCTAAAAAGCACTGAAGCAGAAAATTAGATAAGAAGAAGAAGAGGACCGGTTAAAGCAACTCGAGTTCTATCAATACCCAGTACATTTGGCGGTTTTCTTCCATTTCTCATCCCGGCCCTATCCGCGCCCTCGGCGGTTATGTTCTCTCTCTCGTGGTGCTGCAGCTGTCGCTCGAAAGGTCAAGAGTGCTCAAAAATCCCTAGCGCAATCAGAAGAGTCAAAAAGACACGACTCAATGATGGAAGCCGCAGCCATCGAAAAGAACTACAATAGAAACTGTACGGGAAAGGGCTTGGTCTCTTTATAAATATAAAAAAAAGCCCATTAGCGGTCCTACCAGACCGACCAATCACAAATAATGATGTTCTTACTGTGTTGGAAACAAATTCAACATACCAAGGTTCCGCGGTGTTTTTACGCCGATACATTACCGAAGACTATGTGGAAAACTGGTGAATGTGGTAATGTGAATTTGTGGTAGGTGTTTCTGGAGGCCCCGGCACCCACTGGGTGTCATGTGAAAAATACGTATACCGTCTACTGTTTCTAAATATAAGGTGACCTGCAAGCGGCAAAATAATTACAACGATACTTCACTCACAGAAGACCTGTGTTCTAAAGTTATCGGCGCTCTCAGGACTTTAATACATACCTCTGTGGACATCTACGCATCATGTTTCTCTTGACGTTTGCAACAGAAGAACAAGCTTTCTATTTCAGAAGGAGCTGTAAACATTCCTTCATCATTTCAGGTTCAGATGCAATGTCGTACACTTTGACGTTAAAAGAACGATCCCTGTATTAAGTGCAAATTACTTCCCGCCAATTGATATGAGCATTGGAGAATGGAGTATTGCGTTGACTGGACTGGAAACGTACAATATCATCCCAAATACCACCGAGATTAACAACAAATTGCATCTTGATATTAATTGTGAAAAAGATATTGTGGAAGTAGAACCGGGTGCATACGATATCGACGATCTAAACCAAGTCTTAAAACAGTCTGGAAAAAGCACTGAACTACGTGCAAACGTCAATGCACTTAAATCTGAAATAAAGACGGCAAATGCAACGATTGACTATAAACAGAGAGATTCAATAGGACGCCTGCTGGGTTTCACTAAAGGGCAGGTTTTGAAGAAGGATCGAAGTAAATTTTACAAGTCAGATCAGACTGTAGACATACTTCCCGCCAGCAGAATCTGAGTCGATTGCAAAATTGCAACGAACGTCTATCTCAACGATAGTCTGATTCATACTATTTACGGATTCTTTTCCTCAGTTGAACGCGGTATATGGTTGCTGAGACCCCTGCCAATGCAATGTACCTTCCAGTGACAGCTCAGGCATTGGATTATTTGGAGCTGCGTATTGTGGACCAGAATAACCAACTTGTTGACTTTCATGGTGAAGAGATTATTGTACGATTGCAGCTAAGGTGGAAAGGGCGTACGGTATAAAACAAGTGCACGCTACCCACGGCATGTCACTTTGCTACCGAATAGCAAAGTGATAACACGTGCGAACTACGAGTTTCTTAATCAAAAGATGGAATCTGTTGCTCCGCGCGACCGTGGCCCGGGGCGCTGATGGCGGAGGGAGTGTGCCGCGGGCGGAGGGTATTTACATCGGCCGCCACCGCGACCGAACCCAGTTCCCCCTGAGCAGCCATAGCGTACGGATCTCAGTACCGGCACGTTCACAGGAGCTCAGTCCGTCAGTTCACCTAATGATGGCGACATGTATGATCGCCGAAACATTGTGCCCGTTGCACACTGTAGACCAGCAGTACACCCGTGGATATTTTGATTATCAAATACGCCGGGAGAAACTCAAGAATTACGAGTTTCATAAATCAGGTGGCTTGTAACTGAGCAATGACGTCCTGACTCAATATAACAAGTCCCGTAGAGTATGTTGAGAGAATTATACGTCAGGAATGTTGTTGTTGTTGTGGTCTTCAGTCCTGAGACTGGTTTGATGCAGCTCTCCATGCTACTCTATCCTTTGCAAGCTTCTACACCTCCCAGTACTTACTGCAACCTACATCCTTCTGAATCTGCTTAGTGTATTCATCTCTTCGTCTCCCTCTACGATTTTTACCCTCCACGCTGCCCTCCAATGCTAAATTTGTGATCCCTTGATGCCTCAAAACATGTCCTACCAACCGGTTCCTTCTTTTCGTAAAGTTGTGCCACAAACTCCTCTTGTCCCCAATTCTACTCAATACCTCTTCATTAGTTATGTTATCTACTCATCTAATCTTCAGCATTCTTCTGTAGCACCACATTTCGAAAGTTTCTATTCTCTTGTTTTCCAAACTAGTTATCGTCCATGTTTCACTTCTATACAAGGCTACCCTCCATACAAATACTTTCAGAAACGACTTCCTGACACTTAAATCTGTACTCGATGGTAACAAATTCCTCTTCTTCAGAAACTCTATCCTTGCAATTGCCAGTCTACATTTTATACCCTCTCTACTTCGACCATCATCAGTTATTTTACTCCCTAAATAGCAAAACTCGTCAGGAAAACCTCTCTCATAAACCTTACATTTCAACAACATTTAACAAGAACGATGAAATTAATATTGTCATCCAGCACCGAGATGCACTCACGGTTCCATGCTTGAGTTTCATATGTCTAGAGGGGTCATTCAAGAAAACGGACGGCAGCGATACATTGGGATAAAAGTTTACACGTAACGCTATAGCATTCCTGTTCATAGAGATACGATATGAACTCAGTGGGTTTGAGATCAAACGTACACTCAAAGTCGGTATTATATCAACCCTTAAAACATATATCTCTGCATCACCCACAGATCTGCGTAGTTCAGAAAATGCGAGATGGTTCATAGATGATCCAGAGGATAGAACAGGTGCAGAGTGCAAGCGATTTAGTGCATGCATAGCTCTAAAAATGCTTATGCAGTGCTTTGACGACACGAGACAGATTATTATGAAAGTTAAACCTGAGCTCATTCTGGTGTGGAGTGTGACGGACGACAACTCATACGTTCTAGGAGCTCAAGAGGAGAATATGATCACAATCAGCAAGATAGTAAGGAAAATGTCTTAAATCAGTGTTTCTGACGAGGAGCTTTTGACTCTTTTAAAAGTCCTGTATTCCAGTATATTTCTGTCACTGACATTTCGCTCGTGGGAGTTTCTCGAGTACCCAGTGCTACCGATTGCGAGCAGACAGACATTTGCTATTAAAATCTCTTCGCAGCTTGAGACATCTGGATTCATCATAATTGCATGTCAGACTGATAGAAGAGGTAATATAGCAAATGACTCCACCGTGTTGGACAACTGCAGGTTAACTAATGGCAAAGTCTGCCTCAGTTCAGAATTCTACCCATATGACAATTTATATCTGCAATGGAATCAAAACGTAATAATAAATCTGAACCTATAGATGTGAGAATTGAATTTGGAACTTCGACAAATTTCCCTGAACACACTGCCACATATGCTCTGGTTCTACATGGCCATGTGATGAACTGCTGCCCACTCACTAGTGTTGTACAATGAGCTGTATAAGTAAATAGGTGCTGCACCATACCTAGAGCATTTCACAATGGCATCACACGGTGGAACATCAATGCAGACACTCAGGGTTTCTATGATGGTGAGCGTAGACAGTTCATATGAAAAGATGTTGCATTTGAAATGTACAGACAAGATGCAGAGATAATAAAGACATTCACAGAAAATATTGCATCACCAAGATCTTGCAAGTTTGCGAAGTGTGCTAAGACACAGAAGAGTGCAAAGTGGTTAACATTTTTCTCTTATGGGATTCACTGGGATGATACTGGCATACCCTATAAAGATAAGGTGACGACGCTTAAATTATTCAATCACACGGATACCTTCATTCGTCTACTTGAAGTGGAAGGAGAAGATCTGATGGATGCATCGAATATTCAAGTTTGCTCGTCTGCAAGACCTGGAATTCTGCGGGTGTCCTTCTTTCCATTGACTCAAGAACATGTATGAAAAACGTGTTGCGGTGTCTGTTTACGAAAATGTAAAATTACTTTCAAGTTGCATTGAAAATAAATGAATTTTAACCTCACAACCTCTGTGTTCTTTTTTCTCAACCCTGCTCCCACTGTGACAGTGTAGTTTTTAACTACATGCTGTGTCTGTGGTTTTCTTCAAGTACAGGGGATATAATCTTAGACATGTGTGTTATATATCTTTGTAAGCGGACAAGGTCACATGCTTCCTGCTTCCATAGCCCAATTCATGCTGAATGATAGGCGTAATTCCATGGAACCATTATATGTTGTTGTTGTTGTTGTTGTTGTGGTCTTCAGTCCTGAGACTGGTTTGATGCAGCTCTCCATGCTACTCTATCCTGAGCAAGCTTCTTCATCTCCCGGTACTTACTGCAACCTACATCCTTCTGAATCTGCTTAGTGTATTCATCTATTGGTCTCCCTCTACCATTTTTACCCTCCACACTGCCCTCCAATGCTAAATTTGTGATCCCTTGATGCCTCAGAACATGCACTACCAACCAGTCTATTCTTCTTGTCAAGTTGTGCCACAAAGTCCTCTTCTCCCCTATTCTATTCAATACCTCCTCATTAGTTATGTGATCTACCCATCTAATCTTCAGCATTCTTCTGTAGCACCACATTTCGAAAGCTTCTATTCTATTCTTGTCCAAAATATTTTTCGTCCATGCTTCACTTCCATACATGGCTTTACTCCATACAATTACTTTCAGAAACGACTTCCAGACACTTAAATCTGTACTCGATGTTAACAAATTCCTCTTCTTCAGAAACGCTATCCTTGCAATTGTCAATCTACATTTTATACCCTCTCTACATCGACAATCATCAGTTATTTTGCTCCCCAAATAGCAAAACTCCTTTACTACTTTCGTGTCTCATTTCCTAATTTAATTTCCTCAGCATCACCTGACTTAATCCGACTACATTCCATTATCCTCGATTTGCTTTTGTTGATGTTCATCTTATATCCTCCTTTCAAGGCACTGTCCATTCCGTTCCACTGCTCTTACAAGTTTTTTGCTGTCTCTGACAGAATTACAATGTCATCGGCGAACCACAAAGTTTTTATTTCTTCTCCATGGATTTTAATATCTACTCCGAAATTTTCTTTTGTTTCCTTTACTGCTTGATCAATATACAAATTGAATAACATTGGGGAGAGGCTACAACACTGTCTCACTCCCTTCCCAACCACTGCTTCCCTTTCATGCCCCTCGCCTCTTATGACTGCCATCTGGTTTCTGTACAAATTGTAAATAGCCTTTCACACCCTGTATTTTATCCATACCACCTTTAGAATTTGAAAGAGTCAACATTGTCATAAGCTTTGTATAAGTCTACAAATGCTAGAAACGTGGGTTTGCCTTTCCTTAATCTTTCTTCTAAGATGAGGCGTAAGGTCAGTACTGCCTCACGTGTTCCAACATTTCTACAGAATCAAAACTGATCTTCCTCGAGGTCGGCTTCTACCAGTTATTCCATTCGTCTGTAAACAATCCGCGTAAGTATTTTGCAGTCGTGACTTATTAAACTGATAGTTCGGTAATTTTCACATCTGTCAACGCTTGGGATAGGAATTATTTTATTCTTCTTGAAGTCTGAGGGAATTTCGCCTGTCTCATACATCTTGCTCATCAGATGGTAGAGTTTTGTTAGGACTGGCTCTCCCAAGGCTGTCAGTAGTTCTAATGGAATGTTGTCGATTCCTGGGGTCTTGTTCCGATTTAGGTCTTTCAGTGCTCTGTCAAGCTCTTCACTCAGTATTGTATCTCACATTTCATCTTCATCCACTTCCTCTTCTGTTTCCATAATATTGTCCTCAAGTACATTGCACTTGTATAGATCCTCTATATACTCCTTCCACCTTTCTGCTTAGAACTGGGTTTCCATCTGAACTCTTGATATTCATACAAGTGGTTCTTTTTCTCCAAAGATCTGTTTAATTTTCCTGTAAGCAGTATCTATCTTACCCCTAGTGAGATAAGCCTCTATATCCTTACACTTGTCATCTACCCATTATATACATTTTGTTATCTTCCATCTTAAACTGCACCTCCTTAATAGGATTCACCTTCTGCAAAAAATTAATGTCATTTGAGGCAGTATTCCCACACTGGCAGCAGCAGCAGTATGATGGGTAAATGCAGTGACAATCACTAGGAAGAATGCTCCCTGTTCTATTCTGGATAGCATTTGGGAATCTGTTTTGGCGGTAGATCTGCACGAGAGCTATTCGTCATCGCGCCAGAAACGTTACCTACGTGAACACGTGTTTCGACAGTAATTTCTCAGCTGTCATGTATGAAAGAAATGTCATCACCTCATCCTTGTGGGACCCAAACTGACCCCTAACGCCGCTTTGCATCTCATGGTGGCGATAGCGGCGGCGGTGTTGGGCATTGAGTGGGGCGATGTGTCTTTTATTAGCGTTCTTTTGTTTAAACTGTATTCCATCTATTTCACCAACCAATAGAATGCTGCGAATTTAAAAAAAAAACCTATCCTATACATGTGAAAAATATCGATTTCATTAATTTGCATTAATTCTTATATGAACATGGTGTTAACTGTACAGTAGTTTGAGGGGGGGAGGGGTAGGGGTGCATCTTAGGGTGACATGGAGCAGAACAGAAGGTTAAGTGCATAACACTAGGTTAGTTGGCATAATTTTTATGTAAAATGTAGTACCGTAGTTTAAGGGTGTGAGTGACAAAGAAGAATGAACCAGAAATGTTGTTTAAAAGCATGTGAAATTCCAAAAGTGTAACAGAAAAAGATGGGAGGGCATAACTAATTATTTAATTTGGCATCAAAGGCGGTACATTAGTTTAAGTAAATGGGGGTGACATGTAAAACCACCTACAGAAAAATAGGTTAAGTACCTGTCAGTCAAAAGAGAACAGCAGATGAAGTACCTATCAATCAAACGAGAACAATAGGTTCGTCCCTGAGTGCATACATGCCCCTGATGTAGGCAACACACACAAACAAAATTGACTGAAATTAAGGTAGTCCCTCTACTCATGTCTTTGAATATGTAGGAACTCGTGGAAGTTCAGTCTATACCTACCTACACTCAGTTTCTTTTTTTTATCAATAACGAGAAACCTGTACTGTGATTTGTTCCAGCAGTCGGCATATATCTTTACAAAATCACTGAATAACATGTCGGTTCCTACATGAGCCTGGTAAATGAGTTTTAAATTCGGATTGTCCTGTTGGGATGCTTTAATTAGATTTTCATTATTCTTCATCAGCTGTTTTGGATTCTGTAATATGTCTGACTCAGATAGATATATCAACAGCCATATGGCGACATAAACAGAAATATTGCCTAATTTCGTATTGGTTTTCCACAGCCACGTTGTCAAATATGAATAATGTGTTTGGCTTTGATTTTTCTGGTGAAAGGACATCACAGCTATCACTGAAAGTCGTGTATGTCACACCATCTACAACCTGCAGGATCTCCTGTAATAGTTGGTATTTGGGCTGAAACAGTGTTTTTGGAAATACACATACGTGCCCAAAGTGTACTCCATCAGGATGTGTTAGCAGCGACATGAGTACATTTGCCTGGCCGCAGTTGGATGGACCTACAATTATTGCACGAATGCTGTCGAGAAGGAGTACACTATTCGTCTTCTTCCGGTCTTCTTGCACACTGTCAGATCTTCAGTCGCTTACAATAGAGTCTTGATGCTTCACCCACCCTTTTACAATACCTTCTACGTCAGGGTTTTTATAGAAAAAATGAACGCTATGCCCTTCCATTATACCGACAATTTCAGTTACTAGAGTGCAATGGGCTTTTACGGAGAATTTAGTTAAATGGCATAATTTTCTGCTGTTGCATATTTGCAGTGAAGATACTGGGGAGATAACTTTATACTTGCAATATAATAATAATGAAGAAGTAACAAACACATACATGGATATATACATTTTTTATTCAGTAATCACACACAGGATGCACTATATCAACTGGTTTTTTCTTTACCTTAACGCCAATACAGAATATAGAAAATGAAGCTTTCTTATAAGTATAGAGTTCAGCATGTATTTCACTCAAACGTATTGGCAGTACATAAATTTTTGCTGCCACCATACTAATCTACTGTTCGAAGTCGTCTACGTGCACGCTGTTCATACTTATTCTCTGCAACGTCTCTATACACAGCGACGGGACGTTAAACACTAATCTGCTTCCTTCTATAGACAGATTTAACACATGGCAGCAATCTGTTCAGTCCTTCCAACACAATGGATAGCACCAATCGTAAATCGAAAAAGTTTTGAACGGTGGAGTGCTGTAGATAAATGGATGTGTTACCTGATTTCACATGGAGTGCAGAGTCGTTGAACACTGTTGTGATGGATAGAGTTAGAGCAGCACAGTACATGTTCGGAGCAGCACAGCTCGGATGATGTATGGCGGCTAACTGCTGCTTGATATACGCTTTTGCACGACGGACTTCACCCCATTTCACCTCCGTAAACCGCACTTTAACACTCTTAGCTGCATTCTCGATCTCTATCACAATATGTCTGTGGTTGCTTCTATACCAGTATGTAAAAGTTTAGAACCACCAACGGTTGTATTATGCACTGACGATAAGAGTGGTGGTGCACAGGGCTTAACTGGTATCTTCTCATCCACTTTATCCTCACTTTGTCCATGCTGTACCACTCGAATATTCTGCAATGCCGCATATGATGGAGGCCAGTATGGACCTGTGTCATGCTGTTTAGGACCCCTGGTGCTCTTTAACGAGTTCAATTATTAGTAGCGGTCTCCGGTCTCGTGGGATCTGAAATAAAGTTAGTTGTCATAACCGACGGCTAAAAGAAAAATGTTAAAGATTTTTCTAAGACGGCGCCTAACAATGAAAATTCTTTGTTAAGGCCCATATCTACTTAAGGCAGTCTAGTTATCAGACTAACAATAGATTGACCGCATATACACAATTCCTATGACAAAATAACCATTATATTTTTCGGGTTTTAAGTACAACTTACATTTTCAGCTGGTACAGCTAGATGATCTTTACACAAGAACGTCCTCTTAGGTCCGAATCCAAGCAGACAGGATAAGCGAATGTCAAAGGAACGATGGGTCATGCGTAGAAGCGCAAGAGTCCATTGTAGTTCTATCTCTTCTTCTTCGGCGTACTTGTCGATTATTTATAAAATCTATCGTAATATTTAGTTTATATTTTTTTAACCGAAGAGTCCATTGTAGTTCTATCTCTTCTTCTTCGGCGTACTTGTCGATTATTTATAAAATCTATCGTAATATTTAGTTTATATTTTTTTAACCGAAGTCCACCCAGGAGAAACAGTATAATTCACACACACTATTACCTGAAGAAAAAAAATCGTAACTAACTTTCCATACTAAACAAGGATGTGTTTTTCCATACTGGTCTCATAGATAGTCATTTAAGTTCGTATTTAACTTATTTCGACTTTCTCGTTTCATCAAGCTTCAGAATTTCGAGAATTCACAAAATGGTTGACTTCTAATAATACATTTCAGTATCGTCAAACAAATTTCAGTACACGCCCTTCCAATCAAATACTGATTACCATAGTGTATTATTTCGTTTCCTTGATAGCATATTTGCAGACTCGTGAGAGAACCCTACGCGCCACAGAGCACATAGGCTGTCTCTCGCAATCACACATCAAAGATTGTACGTCATCTAACATTTTTATGTTGTCGTGAGCTGCTCAGAAGTGCACGCACGCCTTTGTTTAACGTGTAGCTGCCGGAATATTAGTTATTGTCTATTAGCTATTGTGCAGTGCTGTACTGAACAGAAAGTTGTGTCGCACATTTTACGAATTTCGAGATGGCAGAGTTTAGGGAACAACGCATCTGCATTAAAGTTTGTGAGAAACAAATATACACCTTAACAGAGACACACCAAATGATGCAGGAAGCCTACTGTGATTAGTGCTTAAGGTATACTTGGTGTTACGAATGTTTCACACGGTATAAAAATGACCAGCCGGAAGTTGATGACCCTCGTTTAGGATGCGCTTCGACGTCTGCCAACGACGCTCATCTCAGGAATGAAAACGAAACCTTGCGTGACAATCGAAGACTGTCCAAAAGAGAGATTGGGGAAGAATGTACCCTTTCAATTGGATCATGTCATGAAATACTGATACAGCATCTTCGATTGCACAGTGTTGCCACAGAGTTCGTCGCACAGGTCATGAGTCAAGAAGAGAAAGACCTTGGCCTATGAAATCAGAGTGCTGCCGCATCCTCCTTACTCTCCATGTCTGGCTCCGGCGGACGTTTCTTTTTTATTTCCAAATTTGAAAACCCCGTTGAAAAGGCGAAGATTTGCATTGATAGAATAGACAATCGAAAATTCGCAGACAGCGCTTCACGCGACCCAGCAAGAGGCGTATGAAGACTGTTTCCGTAAGTGGAAACGGCTTTGGGAACTGTTTATCAGTTGAGTGTTTCGAAGGAGACCATACACAATAAGCAAATGCTAAGCGTGAAAAAGTTTTATGGATAAATTTGCTCATTTTTTTAACAGATCTCGTACATCGTGTCCATTTATTGCAACGAAAATATTTGCTCTCCAAAGATGGGAGAAAGGCTAAAATGAGATATTACACAGATATTACTGAAGTGATCTCGTAGGAAACGTCGGAAGGTCCATAAGGCTGTTCGCTGTTGAAGCTGTTATCTTTAAGAAAGTAGCAATGACGGAACACTGTGGCAGTTTATAAAAGGACCTTCAGAGGATTGGTAAATGGTGCGAGCTGTGGCAGTAGACCCTGAACAAAAATAAATGCAACGTACTGTTCATACACAGGAGAGGATATCCACTGCTGTAAAACTACAACTCTGCACCTCTGATAACAATAAGAGTTTCTATCGTAAAATATCAAGTAGAAAGCATCCCGAGCGGACTTAAGCAAAGTGACAACATAAACTTATATTGCGGATAGTAGATGGAAAACTGAAATTTATAGATAGATTCCTAAGGAAATATAACTCATACACGAATGAAGTGACGAACAAAAGACTTGTTTGATCCATTCTTGACTATTGCCCCCACTTTGGGACTTTTAGCAGGTGGCACTAGTAGGAAATATAAGAAAACTCTAAGGAAAGGCTGCGTGCTTCATCATGGGACCGTGAAGTCGTTGCGAGAGCGTTACAGTGCTGTTCGTCAGACTCCATAGGCAGATTCTACAAGAGAGGCGTTACGCATCACAGAGAGGTTTGTTATTGGCGTTACAAGAGAGTGTATTCCGGGAAGAGCCTCGCAACTTATCATTTCCTTCCACATACGTCTCACAAAATAATGACAAAGAGAAAACTCGAGAAATATGAGATAATACGAATGTTTACATTCAATCATTCTTATCAAGCGTCATTCGCAAATGAAACAGGGTCTGGACCAGAAGATTAATTAGTGGCATCAAAAATACCCTCCGCTACACACCTTCGTGTGGCTTACGGGTTATTGATGTAGATGTAGGTGCCAAGAAGTGTAAGTAAGGTTGGTTTGTTGGAGATCGTTTACTGCGGTCATTATGAGACAATTGATGAGTATATTCTACGCAAGTTTTAAGCAAAACATAGTTTCTCACGCATCTGTGTTATAACAGTTATTTCTTTGCGACAATGTGTTGTGTGATGACTTAGTTCCCAAGGTACACTTAGTGCTATGCGCGGACTCCATCTGCAAAATGTGTTGCGTACGCAGTTAGTAGCAAAGAAGAAATAAATATCATCATCAGACCTGATGCGGCAGATATACTGCATGAACACCATTTTGTGCAGCATGAGAGAGGATAAGTTTTCTTAAAGGTTTGAAATGATGTTTAAAGCTTGTTGCAAGTCACTAAGTGCTCTCATTGTCTAATACTGGGTGAATATAGTGTGGTATTTGCACGGAGTGCTTTACAGTGCCTCAAGAGATATGTACAGTTTGTAACTGTAATACTTGTCTCACTTCGTTAAACCTTCACATAATATTATATCCCTTAATGAGCACTATTTTAAAATTTTCAATTTGGATGGTATTTACACGAGGTACTTAAAATCAATTTCGTTTGTCCCTACGAGCCATTAGACAGACAACTTGTAAGCAATCTGTCTCCTGTACCTTAGAATAAAACTGTAATACAATATCGCTAATTCTTTCCCAGTGTATCTATTTAACAGCGTAATAGCTTTCCAGTGTAACGTTTCTCGACTGTAGGTATTCTCCACAGTAACTACTTACCACTGTAACCATTTTCCCCTGAGACCATTTTCCTCTGTAACCATTTCCATTGCAATCATTTTCCTGTGTAAGTATTTTCCAGTGCAAGCGTTTACCAGTGTAACAGTTTCCAGAGTAACGATTTTCCAGTGTTACCATTTTCGAGCTTAACCATTTTCCAGTGTAAGTATTTTTCAGTATAAGCAGATATGCAGTGTAGATGTTTTCCACTGAGCTAATTTGCGAGTGTAACGATTTTCCAGTGTAACCATTACCTAGCGTAACCATATTCATTGTACCCTTCCTCCAGTGCAACCACTTGCCAGCATAACTATTTTCCAGTGTAACCATTTCTCAGTTTAACTGTTATTCAGTGTAACAGTTTTCAAGTTCATTCATTTTCCAGCTGAATCAGTTTCCGCTAGAAGCAGTTTCCAGTTGATTTATTTTCCAGAGCAACCATATTCCAGAATAAACGTTTCCAGTGTAAGTATTTTTCAGGAAATTCATTTTCCAGTGTAACAGTTTTCCAGTATAACAATTATCCAATTATCCATACCCAATGTAACCATTTTCCATTGTAACCATTTTCCAGTGTAACCATTTTCCAGTCTAATCATTTTCCAGTTTAACCATTTCCACTGTAACTGTTTCCCAGTGTAACCATTTCCATATGTAACTTTTTCTAGTGTAGATTTTTCCCACTGTAACTATTTGCGATGTAAACAGTTTCCAGTGAAACCATTACCTAGTGTAACCATACCCAGTACAACCATTGCCGGTGTAACCAATTTCTGTAGTAACCATTTCCCAGTTTCACCATTTTCCAGTGCAGCCATTTTCAAGGTGACCATTTTCCACTGTAATAATTTTCCAGTAGAAACTTTTTCCACTGGAACCATTTTCCAGATCAAGTATATTCCAGTGTAACCATTTACAGTCTAAGCATTTTCCAGTGTAACTTTTTTCCAGTATAAGCATTTTCATGTAATACGGTTTTCTAGTGTAACAGTTTTCCATTGTAACTATTTCCAGTGTAGGTTTTATCCACTAATAATTTGCCAGTGTAACCATTTTAAGATGTAATAACCATTGTCTCATTTAACCATTCCCAGTGTAATCATTTTCAGCGGTAACCATCTTTCATGTAACTATTCCCAGTTTAACCATTTCCCAGTTTAACCATTTCCCAGTTTATCCATTTACCAGTTAAACCATTTTCCAGTGTAAGTATTTTCCAGTGTAAGCATTTTCCTGTGCAACAGTTTTCCTATGTAATAGTTTTGTATTGTAACCTTTTGCAATCTAGCTGTTTTCCATTTTAATAATTTGCCAATGTAATCATTTTTCAATATAACTGTTATCTAGTGTTACCATGCCTAGTTTAAGCATTTTCTCATGTAACAATTTTCCAGTGTAACCATTTCACCATTTAACCATTTTCCAGTGCAAATATTTTCCAGTGTAAGTATTTTCCAGTATAAACATTTTCCTATAAAATGTTTTCCAGTGTAACAGTTTTCCATTCCAACCTTTTTTCAGTGTAGATGTTTTCTACTATAATAATTCACTAGTGTAAACATTTTCAGATCCAACCATTACCTCATGCAACCATTCCCAGTGTAACCATTTCCTGGTACAATCATTTTCGAATGTAACCATTTTTCAATGCAACCATTGTCAGCTTAACCATTTCAAAACTATTTTTCATTGTAAACATTTCCTTTGTAACTGTTTTCCAGTGTAACTATTTCTAGTGTAACTGTTTTCCAGTGTAACCTTTTAAATTATAAGAATTTTCTATAATTCTTCTAATATAATCGATTTCCAGTGTAATTCCAGTATAACTTGTTCCAACGAATAAAACACTTAGGTTCTTGATGTTACACACTCATTTAAGCACTCTATCCTTGTTGTCACTAGCCATGCAGCACTTAAGCTACGTGTCATAATGTCAATTGTTGATCCTTGAAGGTGGTAGCATTGGGTCACAATTACAGCGAAATGGTTGTACTACAAAAGTTACTGAACATGAGTTGAGTTGAAAAGTGATGTTTTGGAAACAGTCATACTTGAAAGTAGTTATCCTGGAAAGGTCTGCAATGGAAACAGCTTGGAAATGCCTTCACGGGAAACAATTACACAAGAAA
Source organism: Schistocerca gregaria (assembly GCF_023897955.1). Lineage (NCBI taxonomy): Eukaryota > Metazoa > Arthropoda > Insecta > Orthoptera > Acrididae > Schistocerca > Schistocerca gregaria. Next base: position 85,491,171 of record NC_064923.1, read on the forward strand.
ATAGCTACACTGGAAAATGATTACACTGGAAAAGTTTACACTGTAAAATGTTTGCACTGACAAGCAGTTAGAAGGGAAATAATTTAAAGAGTGGAAAATATTTACACAAGAAAATGGTTTCAACGTAAAACAGTTACACTTGGAAATGCTTATACCGGAAATGGGTACACTGGAAGACAGTTATACTGGTTCTCACCAATTGTAGTAAGATTTGTTTGTGTGGGATGTGTATGTACGGTTAAAATCTTGCACTATCGTGGAATAATTTGTTTCAACTTTCCTATAACTTGGGTAGTTACATCATTAACTGTTCTTTAATTCTCCTAGGTTCAGGTCTAGACATGTCTAGTGAAACGAAACAGACAAGAGATAATTTTCTTGGAAGGCGTTTTAAGGAAGATGCACTTTTGTTGATTTCTGTTCATCTTCGAAGCACCAGACAGTCATTTTAGAATAACAGTAACGTGACATCTCCATAGCAGCATGTAGTGGTTGTTAGTACAAACTTGAAAAATAAAAGAACAAATAAGTAGATAGAAAATAAAGGAAAAGCGGTAGTAAGTTTGTATTACACTTTATTAAAGAGTAAGTCAAAGTTGGCTCCCTACCACACCAAATTCCCCTCCCCCCCTCACCGTTCATACTTCTCTCTCTATCTCTTCCTTCTTCTTCCCCACCCCTCCTCCCCAATTTTTTTTTACAACAACTGAAGCCGCGAAAACAGGCGGTAATGGCTGCAGCTTCTGAGACGAAGCGCCTGGTGTCCGGTTCGCTTCAGCATGACGCGCCCCTGACGACGACGTCGACGCCCCCGCAATCTTATCGGGAGTGTCGGCGGCTCAGAAGTGCTGCCCGCTCAGGTGGGGACAGCTCCCGAGGTAGACGGAAGGGGGTCTTCGGCGTCCTGCTAAGGGAAATAGACAACTTTCAAAATGTTGCCACCAACCAGTAAATTATATGATGAATTGCTGAAAGATATAAAAAAAATTCTGAAAAATGCTGTAACTTCTACGGCTGTCAGTTAGTGTGAATGTCGTAACGATGCTGTTCAGATTTTCAAACTGCCGAAAGTGCGCAGCTTGATCGGCTTCACGTTTGAGAGCCATACGTATGGTGACTCGGGGCTGTTAGACACTGAACCATTCGATCTGCAGAGTTATACAACACTACGAAGTGAAATGTTGAAGACTGCACTTCGTGACAGGTACTAGGCGGTACCACAAACAGCTCCGAGCACTGACTCCTCACGTCATCTGGAGCCTTGGTCTGAGGGTGGTCTTGCTGACCGCAAGCAGTAATCAGAATTTAAAATAAAAAATTTTTTTGACCTTAACTGCGTACTATCAAGACATTAAAGAGGATTCCTGTGTTCTGCAATAATTACATAGCGCGAACGGGCATTTAAGCAGTCATTGTTCTTGAATTCATGATGTGAATGGTACATAAAGGAATCGTAAGATAACGGTGCAATGGCAAGCACCTTATGCCACGCACTTCAGAGTAATTTCCAGAGTATGGAGGTCAAGTTAATAGTATATACTATAGGGATAGTAACAGAATACGTTGGTCTGGTTCAAAAATGTAACTGCCGTCAAATCAGGTGTTAGTAGATCATACCCAGTAGAAGCGACTAGTTTTCCCAGTAATGCATACGTGCAAATTGGTATTGAGTTATGTATTCAGCTCCAAGTTTAATAGTACTGGAACACTGTCGTAAGTATGGTTATTCTGGTTATTGCAAAAAAAAAAAAAACACTGCCGGGAGCTATGGACGAGCGAATCATACAATTATATCCGTGCCGCTGTCACAAGTAGGCTGTAGTATGCGGTACTCACCCCATCAGTACCTCGAACTTCCTCCCCTTGTTGTCCTTGTCCCACGAGTAACAACAGGAACTTGACCAGAGTGAGGAGGCGCCATTGCTGAAAAAGAGCACACCAGTTTAGATACAGAACATGCAGTCGAAGAGGCAGGACGATCTAATATTTAGCATATGTGGACTATATGCCATCGTGGCAACATTCGTGTGTTTTACAAACTTAGCGAAATTATTATTAACTTTTTTTATACATGAAAGACGTTTCTGCTTCAGATCATATAAAAATTAAGTTATTAAGTTTATGTGTCAGAAGAGAGAAATATGAAAATTTTTCCGTAAATAGAGATTTCAATTAGAAATTCTGAGTGATTGAAATTCGCATCTTTGGGAGAGGGTAAGGTGTTCGGTAACACAAGTAAAAATTATTTCTCCTTTCACAACACTGTTAATCAGTTAGTGATTGGCAGCCAATAATTTTTTTTTGAGGTAGCCGTTTGCAGTTAAAACAATAATTATTCTCCATGATGAAACATAGCACGCTAATACACGTCCTACATTTCCGTCAGCTATAACTTTTAATATAGGTTCCATCTTGATTTGTGTTACCATGCAAGCCGATGACCGTCACGACCAAATAAAACATTATTTATAGGACAGATGCCTTTAAATTTCTGTTCTTCTCATCACTCTGACGTGATGGTCGCCGTTATTCCTGTGCATGGTTCCTCTTACCTTTTGAAAAGACCTGCAGCAGCATCAGATAGCTAACAGTCTGATCTCTTTCCGAACAGAGTGTCATCTACACAAGGGCTACGCATAGGCATTTACCATACTAATCAAATGAAATATCTTTCTCAGCTAAAAGGAACGAGTTTTGACGTTAGACCGGTGTATCTTTACCATCGTATGAGGCAATTCTACACCTCCCTTATGTATATTCTATTCTTTCACTACTGTTGATTGAGGAGCGGTGTACATTAAACTTCGCAGCAACAGCCTACGGGAAGTGTACTCTTCCACAAACCGCAAGATGGCTCGCGGAGCACACATGTAGATACTGATGAAGCAACAAGACTTAAGTATCTCGGGAGGGAAACACTTATTGGTGAAAGTAATTCATAGATTGATACTGCACATGCGAATACAAAATGGTGCGATGAAAGCACAAAGGAGAAATAATGCTCGAGCCACGTAGCAAAGCCTTGGTGGAGTTACAACAAATAGTGATGGCGTTTAGTAACTAGTAGCCATATTAAACGCAATCAGGTTGCCCTCAGTCCCCACTGTTCTGTTCGCCCCTGTGGTGAGTGACGTAACACGAGAGGCCTCACCTGCAGAATGTCGGACAGCAGATCGACGATCTGCCCCTCCTCCTGCACGGCCTCCTCCGTCTCCCGGTCTCTGGTGCCCAGGCAGCTCATCTCCCGCAGGCGCTGGAAGATCTGCGTACAGAGAACAACGTGTAAGGCAGTGTTCAGATGTCGTATGTAAGTAAGCGCTACAGCGCCGTTTCGCACGTGATGTACAGGTAACTCTGTACAGAACAGGTCCTGCAAGAATTACGTGTTTTCTCCTCTTTACTGAAAAACACCTCACTGCGTGTCACAGTGTGTGAAACCTTAATTCCGCAGCGTACATAACCGTCACTGTAGCAAATAAACGTTGAAGATGGAGATCAAGCAACTACGTTACTAGCAAGAAACATTTAAAGTCTATAAAGATATTCCAATATGTTCTGTATTATCGATCCAACATACTCAACGATTCTTAAAGGTCTCGGACCCAACAATACCATGCGACTGTTTCTCTTTCACTTCACCGTTCCAAATGAACAGTAGGACCATGTGATTCTCTGTCTGTACTATAACAGTAACATAAGAGTAACTAAGTGATGTCGACAACGGCAGCTCTTTGAGGGACGTACCTTGTGACATCTTCCCAACCGGTGGGCTGAGGGCGCCAACGCCACTGGCGAGCCACCCGGTGTGTTGTCTCTGAAGAGCGGCGCGGCTCGGTGTCAAGACTAGACGAGCTGGCAGGCGAGGCGCCAGCACTGTCCTGGAGAAGAAATTAAAAATTTTGAACTAATGCCAACAGGCACCTGTGCGACGGCTTGATGGGACTGTTAACGATTTAACAGTAACAGTAAACTCAAATCGCAGGGGTAGTACTGAAAATAATTTGTTACCGACTAAACGGATACAAACTTGGCAACAAGTTCTGTCCGTCGTGGCTTCTCAGGTTAAAGTTATTGTGGTGTAATTGTGTTTAAAGCAATAGCACTATCATTGTTTTAGTGTCGTCCTAGTAGTGAGTGGTGTTGTTGTTGCTGTTCTTATTTTTGTTATCTTCAGCCCGTAGACTTGTTTGATATAGCACTCAAGCTAATGAGTAGAGTGTAAGGCTCTTGATCTGAGCAGAACTACTGTGTGTTCCATCCACTTTACCTTCTTACTGTTACATTCTACGGTTTCCTTATACAATTTTTATCCCTCACCACACCCACATAGACACAAAAAGGTGGCTATCAACAGCTGCAGAATAAATACATCAGGAAAAAAATTCCTTGAAGGAGTGAAAGTTGGCAACTCTATTGCTGACATAAATGAGGCAAAGGAATATCCGGTGTCAGGAGACCACTCCTTAAAGTACTCACCCCACCACCTCCAAGCTCTTCCTTCCCATGTATGCGGTTTTCCATCAACAGAAGAAAGAACTCGTCCAGACTGAACGCTCGCACCTGTTGGAAAAGACAATGCCATTGTAGACAACAAGCATTTAATTGAAGTGTTAGGACATTTGCAAAAACTAAGAAATATACACTCCTGGAAATTGAAATAAGAACACCGAGAATTCATTGTCCCAGGAAGGGGAAACTTTATTGACACATTCCTGGGGTCAGATACATCACATGCTCACACTGACAGAACCACAGGCACATAGACACAGGCAACAGAGCATGCACAATGTCGGCACTAGTACAGTGTATATCCCCCTTTCGCAGCAATGCAGGCTGCTATTCTCCCATGGAGACGATCGTAGAGATGCTGGGTGTAGTCCTGTGGAACGGCTTGCCATGTCATTTCCACCTGGCGCATCAGTTGGACCAACGTTCGTGCTGGACGTGCAGACCGCGTGAGACGACGCTTCATCCAGTCCCAAACATGCTCAATGGGGGACAGATCCGGAGATCTTGCTGGCCAGGGTAGTTGACTTACACCTTCTAGAGCACGTTGGGTGGCACGGGATACATGCGGACGTGCATTGTCCTGTTGGAACAGCAAGTTCCCTTGCCGGTCTAGGAATGGTAGAACGATGGGTTCGATGACGGTTTGGATGTACCGTGCACTATTCAGTGTCCCCTCGACGATCACCAGAGGTGTACGGCCAGTGTAGGGGATCGCTCCCCACACCATGATGCCGGGTGTTGGCCCTGTGTGCCTCGGTCGTATGCAGTCCTGATTGTGGCGCTCACCTGCATGGCGCCAAACACGCATACGACCATCATTGGCACCAAGGCAGAAGCGACTCTTATCGCTGAAGACGACACGTCTCCATTCGTCCCTCCATTCACGCCTGTCGCGACACCACTGGAGGCGGGCTGCACGATTTTGGGGCGTGAGCGGGAGACGGCCTAACGGTGTGCGGGACCGTAGCCCAGCTTCATGAAGACGGTTGCGAATGGTCCTCGCCGATACCCCAGGAGCAACAGTGTCCCTAATTTGCTGGGAAGTGGTGGTGCGGTCCCCTACGGCAGTGCGTAGGATCCTACGGTCTTGGCGTGCATCCGTGCGTCGCTGCGGTCCGGTCCCAGGTCGACGGGCACGTGCACCTTCCGCCGACCACTGGCGACAACATCGATGTACTGTGGACACCTCACGCCCCACATGTTGAGCAATTCGGCGGTACGTCCACCCGGCCTCCCGCATGCCCACTATACGCCCTCGCTCAAAGTCCGTCAACTGCACATACGGTTCACGTCCACGCTGTCGCGGCATGCTACCAGTGTTAAAGACTGCGATGGAGCTCCGTATGCCACGGCAAACTGGCTGATACTGACGGTAGCGGTGCACAAATGCTGCGCAGCTAGCGCCATTCGACGGCCAACACCGCGGATCCTGTTGTGTCCGCTGTGCCGTGCGTGTGATCATTGCTTGTACAGCCCTCTCGCAGTGTCCGGAGCAATTATAGTGGGTCTGACACACCGGTGTCAATGTGTTCTTTTTTCCATTTCCAGGAGTGTAGATTGTGCGGGACTATAACAGAAACCGTGCTTTTTAGAGCCTCGACAGTATCGATGTCTATATTGTCTGGTTACAGTATGAAAGACATACTCGTGGATACGAGCCATCATTGGTCGTTTCGTAACCAGGAGTTCACAACCTTGAACGCGAGGACAGTCATACATATCAACTACGTGGCTACTCCGGCAGAAGACTGGTAATATACCATATTTACCAAAAGCTAGAGGGAGTAGTTGTAAAGGAATGTATCAGAAGCAGTGTTCTTCAGTTAAAAAAGAAAAGCATAAAGTATGGATGAAGTTTTTCTTCACAGATGTTCATCCTTTACTTCGAATAAGCAACACTGGAAGTAATGGAAACTTTAATCCTTAGAATTATTATTCCGGGCTAAGGGACATCAATGATAAGATTCGCAGATGACAGTAACATCGTCGGTGAAAGTGAGGAAGAATTACAGAACGTGCACAACGCACTAAACTGTGTAATGAGCAAAAGATCATGGGCTGAGAGGAAACTCATGAGAGAAGAAAGTAGTGTGCAGCATCAGAAGTAGTATTAGAGATACACTTGACATCAAATTTTAGACCTTGAATCAAACGAGGTGAAGGAATTGTGATACATTGGTAGCAAAATAAAGTATGACGTAAAAAGCAAGGAGCATTTAAGTAGAAGACTAGGAAAGGTGAAAATGCATTAATCACTAAAAGGAAGTGAACTAATATAAAATCCAGGTCTTAATTTCAGCAAGAAGATTCTGAGAGTATTGTGTGAAAGTGAATAATTATTGGGCTCTGTGAAATCTGAAAAGGACAGAATCGAAGCGATTGGTTTGTCGTGTTACAGAGGTACGCAGAAAAGTGAGGAGGCTGATACGGTAAGAAATGAGGACATTGTATGCAGACGAGACAAGAATATATGAATGAAATGATCATATGAAGGGAAAGGACTACAAGACATGTGTTGACGTCAGGTAACACTTTCCATTTTATGAGAATGAGGCATAGAGGACGAAATTCGTAACAGAAAATAGAAGTTGTAATACAGCTAACAAACAATATATGGCGGTGGGGGTAATGGTACTCTGAGCTGAAGAAGCAGGCACAGATGTAGAAGTCTTGGCGGCCTCTTAAAACGAGTCAGAAGACTGATTACATGCCTCCTCCCTACACCCCCCCCCCCCCCCCCCCGGCCCACGCCCGGGCAAAAGAGTCGCTTCCCAGCAGGAAGACATGGGGGGCATCTTCATCGCTTGGCACAGGTTTCTCACTCAACCATGGAACAGCCGATCACCTCCTGGCATCATCCAACGGCAGATCCCGCACCAGGGCTCGTGAGAGGAGCTCCCCTGGAACAAAGCTCTGCGACTCCTCCACCAGATGCTTTACTCTCACACCTTCTGTCCCCACCTTTCTGAAAGTCGTCATTATGTTGCAGTTATTCGCAGCTCAACCCTTACGTAACTTCCTTTTGAGCTCTTTTGGTCTCTTCCGTTACTGTGTTTACATTACACTGTATGTCTCTCGGCTTGTACTGAACAGACTCGAAACAAACACTAAGTATCGATCATTTCGCAGTGTTTTGGCTTCATTCTCAGGAGCACTGTATTAAGACGTAACTCACCTGCGAGCTGGCAGCCACGTGGACGATGGGGTTCTCCACGCGAGTCTCCTCCCCCATGCCCTGTTCTGCTGAAGGACAGCAGAACCACCTCTTCACACGTGCAAACATCTGTGTAAACAGGACACCACGTGAGATGACATCCAGAGGTTCCGCAGAGTTAAACATTATAGCTAGAGCACGAACGAGTCATTCCGGTGTTACGACCACTGTCGGTGTTACTTTATCATGATTGTTTTCCACATGTGTTGCTTTCTTTCTTATATCGTTGCTCTTCAGTCTCCCGTTCAAAATTAAAATATTCTTATGAACTGTATAACCAATTGAAACACCAAATTTATTTCCTTGATTGGATAAAAAGAAAAAAATATGTTAATTTTGTTAAATCTAATCAGTAACAAAAACAGAATTCTGAAGAAATACATTTTTGGAAGTTTTCCACTAGCAGACAATGGCATGGCAAACAGGATGGTTGCGTACGTTTTATCTGAAAACGCCGGTTCTTAACCCCTTAGCTTACAATGTCGTGTGAGAGCCGTAGCGTGCCGACCTGGCCAAACATCAACTAGACGTATCAGAGACGTGCTATGTTTACCGCGTCGAACAAGCGCGTGTCGTGTGAGAGGCGTCGTCGGTCAGCCGCGCCAAATGTAAACAGAACGTCTCTGGCACGTTGCGGAGCTGATCGAGTACAGGTGGCATACACGAAGCGTTCGTCGCCGCATTCGGACCTGCCGACATTACAAAAATACTTTCACAATGTTCCCGAAGTGTAGAAAACGTGTTCATGAGGAAAAGGAGACATGTGGTGGCATAGCCAACAATGATTTTGCAGGATATTTTGACAGCGGTAGTGACAGTGGTAGCTACTTTTTACCTCCTGTACGAAAACGGTGTAAACGGCTGGTGATTAAGATGATACTGACGAAGAAGAGCAAATCTGCCAGAAACAATCAGAGTCTCTGATGTGCCCAAAGGGAGACAATGAACCAACAATCTGGACGTATACGGAAATTCCAGGAATAAAGGAAACAGCTTTACAGAATTTTGGGAAAACATCGTAACTGAGACGAATAGATATGCACAAGACGTACTTAACATACAACAGAAGAGGCGAAAAATAGAGCAAACGTGGTCTCCTATCGGATGTAGTGAAATAAAAATATACATTGCGCTATGTATAATCATACGGAGCATGGCGGTGGGTGTCTTTTACCACTACTATTCATTTCATTTCCGGCCTTACTCGGTAATGGAGCTAGGGAAAGCGACTGTTTATATGACACAGTACGGGTCGTAATTTCTCTTATCTTGTCCTCGTAGCCCTTAGGAGAAGTGTACGTTGGCGGAAGTAGAGTCGTTCTCTAAATTTTCTTAGTTGCGTTAAGTGAAAAGAACATTGTCTTCCCTTCTGGGATACCCATTTGAGTTGACGAAGTATGTCTGTAGTACTCGCGTTTTCATCTAACCTACTGGTAACCAAAGTGGCAGCACGCTTCTGAACTGATTCTAGGTTTCGTTTAACTCGACTTGGGGGCTATCCTATACAGTGAAGCATTACTCAAAAACGGGTCGCAATAGATCTCCTTCATATATGAGCTACTCTCCCATACGACCGACGGCAACCATTATCCATCTCCGATTCCGACCTTATCTTGCACGTTCCATTTCATATCCCTTTGCAACGTTACACATAGATATTTAATCGACGTGTATATGTGAAACAGCACATTACACATCCTATATGCAGAAATTACAAGATTGCTTTACCTAGTCACCTTCATTAACTTACAAATATCTATATACAGGATAGGAAACGGCCTTGCCACAGTGAACACACGAAGTTAAGCGCTTTTGGGCGTAGCCAGCACTTGGATGGGTGACCATTCAGGCCGCCATGGGCTGTTGCCAGTTTTCGGGGTTCACTCAGCCTCGTGCTGCCAATTACGAGCTACTCGATCGAATAGTAGCGGCTCCGGTCAAAGAAAACCATCATAACGACTGGGAGAGCGGTGTGCTGACCACACGCCCCTCCTAACCTCATCCTCAGCTGAGAATGACCCGGCGGTCGGATGGTCCTGATGGGCCACTTGTAGCCTGAAGACGGAGTGCTATGTATAATCATGGCTTAAGTAAGGAAACCGTCGATTCAGATGTATTGGTTGTAAGGTGCCAGGCAAATCCAACACCTTCCATGAAAACCCTGACATGATAAGCAAATCAAGTAGTATGTCACATAGCTCCGAATAAATCGTGACATTAAATTAACCAAAGTAATACGAGTAACGAGTGAGCAAATGGAATACCACAGACTAAGACAAGAATGTCTAAATGCATATCATACCTTCCCACCGTGAGACAGACGCAGTTCCAAGGGGAGAAACGAGAATAGAAGCCGAGAGCAGAAGGCCCTACGATAAGGGACTGACACCCACGTCTCCAGCTAACCGTTAGGACCACCCCCAGCCCATGTTAAAAGCTAGAGCCCTCCAGAAGAACAGTATAGATCTTACGATACCACAAAAAGGGCCACACCACCCGCAAGTTTTAGCGTGAGACTTTTTCGCGTTTCTGTTACGTTAGGGCCACCCCCAACCCATGTTAAAAGATAGAGCCCTCCAGAAGAACAGTATAGGTCTTATGATAACGCTAAAAGGACCACACCAGCTGCAAGTTTTAGCGTGAGACTTTTTCGCGTCTCTGTTACGTTGCAAACTTTAAAAACATTGCCCCATCACGAAAAGTATAATGTTTCTCATTGGATAGACAGAATTTTTGTAGGCAGCGCTTAAGGTTAACATTGAGACCCTGATTGGTCAGATGAAAACACTGCCAGATAGTTTTTTGAGCCAACTTCGGTAAATTGTAGTAAGGTGAAGTTACTGGAGAGTTGCTTCTGAGACGGCCAGGTGAGTGGAGCTGTGCTGTCCGCCGCCCCCTGACGAACACCAACGCACGCGATGCCGCATAACAGCGCATAAAGCTTCACTCAGAACTGCAGAAGTCTCGTCTGTTACACCCGCTTTTCGCGTAATACTAGTGTGGATCGTCAATTAAAGCTCATGGTGTTCACATTTGCCACTTGAAGTAAAAACCTGAAACGCGATGATTTTCTGTTATATAGTTATTGGAAGCCACATCAGCCACTGTAATTTACGACAAGTAAGTAATTAAAGATAATTGAGGGTCACTGTAGACCATTTTGATAGTTTTCTCTCTTGTGAAACTTAATTTAAACCTACATTATAGATGTGATATGGCATAGGTCATCATTCGATCCATTGTAGAACTTGGAAACCCATTCAGGCAATATTCGTTCACATTTTTGTTGAACGCAGTTGGTTTTTACCATCCTATATTAAAACATTTCCTTTTATCAATAGTGCAATTTATAAACAATGTTTTGTGAGTAGAATAAAATTTACAATGGTAAACTTAACTGCTTTTTCGACGTTATTTTAGCAGGTAACTAAAAATAGGAAAGCCTTGAACCCCTTCCACTAAATTTAGTTAATATTAAGATTCATTTACAGGGAGTGCAGTGAAGCTGACGTTGAAATCATTAAGTATTTGGTTATATAATCGCTAGTCTCATGAACTCTTCTGAATTCTACATGTCATGTGTAGCCTGGCGTCTCCTTACCAGCAACAGGTCCCAGGTTCAAACTAGTCAATTCCCTAAAAAACACGCTAAGAGCGTCATTGCGCGTAAGTGGTAGGAAGACACGATATAGAACAAACAGACACCACGCAGAATGTTAAATGGTCTGGGAGCTCCGTTATAGAAACGCCAATATTTAGGAAGACGATAATATGTTCAATCACAAATTTTAGAAAGTGTACACAATGCAAGAGAATATTGCCATTGTTGAGCCATTAAAGAAATTTACGGGGCGCTTATCCTACAAACAATTTAACCCATCAAAAAGACCGATGTTTGTTATTAAAATTTACAAACTGTGTGAGTCATGTTCAGGATACTGCTATGATTTTCGGACATACACGGGTAGTGACAAGCTTGATGCTAGTGGTAGCGCCTCTGAAAGTGTAGTTCTAGAACTATCACAGTCGGTATTACACAAAGGGCATACTCCATATTTAGATAACTGGTTTTCTTCACCGAAACGTTTCAAAACTCTCCTCGCCAACACAACTAACGTGATTGGAACAGTGCGCTCAAACTGAAGAAATATGCCCACAGACTTCCTAAGAGCAAAATTAAAGAAGAGAGAATATACAGTGAGGAGTTGTAATGGAATATTGGCACTAAAATGGAAAGACAAACGAGACGTTTACATGCTTTCCACAAAACATTCAACTGCAGAAATGATTGCCACAGACCCACCTCTCCGCAATGCGTCGTGGAAACCGAAATGTGTCGTAGAATACAACAGAGGCATGATTGGAATTGATCGCCAAGAGCAGATGCTCGCATACGTCCCTGAGATGAGAAAATGTATGAAAATATACCGCAAGATATTCTTTTGCCTATTTCATGTTGCTTTATTTAACACGTACATTTTGTACTACAAAATACATTGGGGCAAACGACAAAACTACGCAGAATATAGGATACACATTGCAGAATCACTGTTGAAAACTACACCTTTACCGGCATATAATCGGAAGGGACGATTAACATCCGGCGATAAACCACAAAGCCTGCACGCGCAACACTGGGCACATTTTCCCAAACATATTGATCCAACACCATCAAACGTAAATCCTACGAGGGCTTGTGTAGTGTGCAGAAAGTATAAACGACGCAGCGAAACAACATGAGAATGGAAAAAGTGCGGGGTTGCATTACATGTGCCAATTTGTTTTGAACGATACCATACAATGGAAGACTATTAAATTCGTGTACATGCCATTGTCAAGACGTGCGTTTGAAAATATATTAGCCAACGTACTAACGTAACAGATAGCACAATGTTTTGAACAAAATATTATACAATCTTAGATCATTGCATTGTTGTGAATATTATTATTAAGATATATTTCATCAATGTATGTTTGCTTATAAGGGAAATAAAACGTTTGTGAATATATCGTTGATTTTAAGACAATGAATGTTTCGTTTCCAATGGGCAACTAATCGTCATTATTTGTGATACCTGTAGAAATGTCACGTTACTGGTACCTCACACACGCACTTACAAATACCGAGGGCGTCTGCACGACTTCGGACGCCGCCAGGTGTAGTGTACCGCAGTCTTAGCGTGTGTAAGCGCCGGGAATCGTAAGGCGCATCCGTACCTTGCAGCCACTTACGGAAATCAGTTTGAATTCGTGCAACATTTTCTTCAGGAACACGAGGGCAGCCACTATTCTTTGCTTTACATACTCATCCTGTATCTAGAAACTGTCGATACCATCTGAGAATGATCCACCCATTCGGAAGATCAATTTGGTACCTCAACCTGAACCGTCTTTGCACCGTAATCACGGGATTGCATTTCGCAAACACGCTGGACAGTGTGTGTAAAGCGTTCATCCTGTCCGTTTGCCTCCATACACGTCTCCAACGATTGACTGATTGAAGGCATATGCGACACTCATCGATGAAGAGAACGTGGTGCCAATCCTGAGCGGTCCATTCGGCATGTTGTTGGGCCCAACTGTAGCGCGCTGTATGGTGTCGTGGTTGCAAAGATGGACCCGTCATGGACGTCGAGACTGAAGTTGCGCATCACGCAGCTTATTGCGCACAGTTTGAGTCGTAACGTGACCTCCTACGGCTGCACGAAAAGCATTATTCAACATGGTGGCGTTCCTGTCAGGGTTTCTCCGAGTCATAATTCGTAGGTAGCTGTCATCCACGCAGTAGTAGCCCTTGGGCGGCCTGAGCGAGGCATGTCATCGCCAGTTCCAGTCTGTCTGTACCTCCTCCACGTTCAAAGAACATCGCTTTGGTTCACTCCGAGATACCTGGACACTTCCCTTGATGAAAGCCCTTACTAGCACGGATTAACAATACGAAAGCGATCGAACCGCCGTATTGACCGTCTAGGTATGGTTAAACTACAAACAACACGAGCTGTGTACCTCCTTCCAGGTGTAATGACTGGATCGGCTGTCTGACCCCCTCCGTCTAATAGGCGCTGCGAATGCATGGTTGTTTACACCTTTTTTAAGCGGATTTAGTGACATCTCTGAACACTCAAAGGGACTATGTCTCTGATACAATATCCACACTCATCGCCTATCTTCAAAAGTTTGGGAACTGGGGTGAAGCAAAACTTTTTTTTGATATGTGTAAATGAGGACGCTGAACAAGTAATTCAGTACGTAAAGGGAGATGAAAATCTAATGGTGATGTGGGATCAAATGCGGTTATAGGGAAAGGAGTAGAAGAAAGTGTTACAGGAGAATATAGGCTTGGTACTAGGATTGAGAGAGGAAAAAGTTTAATTGCGATCTGAAATAAATTTCAGCTAGTAACAGCGAACGCTCTGTTCAAGAACAACAAGAGGAGAAGGTATACTTGCAAAAGTTCGGGGGCTATGGAAAGATTTCAGTTAGATTACATTATGGTCAGACAGAGACTCAGAAATCACATACTTCCTGGCGTAGACTATTATCGTCTTCCATGTCCTTACGAGTGTCAATATACTGGAATGAAATGCCTTATGCAGCCTGACGATTGTCGATATAATAAGCAGAAGCTTTCAAATTGACCAAGCCCACATTTAAAACGCTTCTAGTGCCAGCAGTTTTAGATGCCAATAGTGAACTGTAGACTCATATGATCATGCGCTATCGAATTACGATATTACACGCTCCACTATAGTTTGTAATGACGACAGTTTGTGTCCTTTAAAACCAGACCCTGCTCGTCTATAGAAGACTCATAATTTAGGAATACCCTGCAATTTGATTTAATTTCAATGCACTTGTAGAGCTTCATTAGTTTGCTATGGGAATTGAAGCCACGATTTTAGTACTGTTCGTCAATTTTCTTCAGTACGCTGACATCAACATCTTATAAGATACTGGGCCTCGACTGTTTGGGTGGAGACAGTTCGTGCTCACTTTGAGAGGACTGTTCCTGTAGCTCTGGAGAGGAACCTCGTGTACTGCTTGAACAGCATCTTCAGATTCAGGTTCTTCCTTCTGCTGAAAATCAGTAGATCTATCCACTGTGATGTCATGTGTTTTTGTGTCGTCCCCATTATGTTTCTGAATTATTACGTTATATAATACATCTGCGAGCTCTCTGTCCTCGATCCCGATTTCATTTCCATATTCAAAATGTTGCAACATTTTCCCTAATATTTGCACTACATTCGCATGATTAATTCTCTTCATGATATCCCTGTTTACAGTATACACAGGAACCCGCATGGGTTCACTCCAAGAGACTCATTAGTTCTATTGTTGTACCATTTACACAAGTCGAACACTTGTTAGTGCAGCTACAACATCTCACCATCTGGTGGCGCTAGCATCCCGAGTTTTGCATGGAAATGACACAAACCACTGTTGTTCTTATGGTCGAGTGTTAATTCTAGGGATGTTTTCGTGCGATTCTGAGCTTTCGAGCACAAAATTTTCGTTGTAAGATAGATCAAGACCCATTATGTGATGGTAGAAATTATGTATTGTTTAAGCGTGCATAAAAAGCTGAAAGATAGCATTTAAAGATATGAAACTGTCGTTGGAATAGGTGCAGTAGGAATGCAGTGTGTCATTTGTGTATTCCGTATCTGAAAACGCAGGCATAATGGAAAACCAGGAGTTACACCTTTCTTTTGCATAACTTATGAAATATATTCGCAGGTAGTACCGACTGAGGTAGCGTAGTTGTTAGAACACTGGACTAGCATTAGTGCGGACGACGGTTCAGATCCGCGACCGTCTATTCTGCTTTCCGTGAATGCTCGGTATTGCTGCAGGCAGATGCCGGGATATTTCCTGTGAAAGGTCACGGCCGATATCCTTCCCCCTGCTTGAAACATTCCGAGCGTGTCTGTGTCTAATGAAGTCAGCGGCACATTAAACCCTAACCTTCCCTCTCACGAAGTACAGAGAACAGTTAGTGAAAGAGGACAAGCAGTCGTGAATGATGCACAAAACGGACCCTGTAAAGGGAGACCGTACACACATCGTTTTCATAGTAACGTGGCTAATTATAAATTATTTTACCAGTTTAAGCTAAACAAATTACTCAAATACGTAAAGAATAAGGATCTTCCGCACTAGTCAGCAAGAGTAATGAAAAGTACATATAGCACAACATAAACCAAAATTATAACGGAATGTCGAAAGCTGAAATAATCCAGAGATTTAGGTTAGAGTACCATCTACCACCTACTCTCTTTAGCTTTAGTTTCATAAATAAATGGCAAAATGTAGACTCAAACATTTAAAAACATATAACACTATTATAGACATCATGTTCTTTCGAGGGTACCATATGATTTTAGTTGAAACGCAATGTGATGGTTTACATCGTCGGTTGTATCTGCTTTTGAAAATAATGATGAACAATACTCAAGAATCCGGCGGAGAAGCGCCTTGGTAGCCACTTGCTTCGTAGATGAGTTACATTTCCTTAAAATTCCTCCTGTAAATCTCACCCTGGAGTCTACTATTCCCACTATTTGTTCTATGTAGTCGTTTCCATTTAAGGTCGCTATGGACAGTTACTCCTACACATTTTAAGGTTTATGTTGTTTTCAGTAATTTTGTAAGTAGGCTGTTTAGGTTTTCTTATTGGTAACGCCACATAGCGCTCGGTATGAAAAAATCACTGGCTGTGCCGTGTGCAGTCTGTGTTTAGTCTGCATTGTTGTCTGCCATTGTAGTGTTGGGCAGCGGCAGCTGGATGCTAACAGCGCGTAGCGTTGCGCAGTTGGAGGTGAGCCGCCAGCAGTGGTGGACGTGGGGAGAGAGATGGCGGAGTTTTGAGATTTGTAAGAATTGGTGTCATGAACTGCTATATATATTATGACTAGTGAGGTAAATACATTGTTTGTTCTCCATTAAAATCTTTCATTTGCTAACTATGCCTATT
Source organism: Schistocerca gregaria (assembly GCF_023897955.1). Lineage (NCBI taxonomy): Eukaryota > Metazoa > Arthropoda > Insecta > Orthoptera > Acrididae > Schistocerca > Schistocerca gregaria. The sequence continues at coordinate 85,507,871 of NC_064923.1, forward strand.
AGTAGTTAGTGCCTTCAGTAGTTTGAATCTTTTATTTAGCTGGCAGTAGTGGCGCTCGCTGTATTGCAGTAGCTTGAGTAACGAAGATTTTTGTGAGGTAAGTGATTTGTGAAACGTATAGGTTATTGTTAGTCAGGGCCATTCTTTCGTAGGGATTTTTGAAAGTCAGATTGCGTTGCGCTAAAAAATATTGTGTGTCAGTTTAAGCACAGTCCTGTACAATTTTTAAAAGGGGACGTTACAATTTGTCATCAGTTGCGTAGTTGCAGAGTTGTACATTTATTTTCCTATGTATGCGCAATGTGTTACATTTATTTACGTTCTTGGTCAGTTGTCAGAGACTATACGGTATATTCTGTGGGTCATTTTGCAAATCAATACTGTCTTCTGGTGTTGCTACTTTATTATAGATAATTGCATCATCTGTGAACAGTCCCCATGAGCTTCGGACGCTTTCTATTAGATCATTTATATACAGTGGAAGCCGTATCACTGTATCCTGTCACATTTCTTTCTACGCCAGAAATTACCTTCAGGTCTGTACATTTTGTTCCGATAAGATGGATATGTTGAATTCTGTCAGCGAGGAAATACTGTATCCTGTCACCACTCTGGTCCGATGCTAAGTAAGCTCATTTTTTTTCTTTTTCTTTTTTTTCGCTAAACAACAGTGCGCCACAGCGTCAAATGCCACCCTAAAGACACCAACCTGAGCGCCGATGTCTACAAGGCTATTGATCTCATGGAGAAACAGAAATGAAATTTCGGAGCATAAATTCGGCCCTAGGTCCATATTAAATTATAACCACCACGTAGGCAAAGATAGTTACACCTACGAAACAATTACTTTTCGCAATGAGAAAATGCCCATAAATGTAAAAATTAAGCAAATTTAGCTGAAATTATGTTGAACACCCCAGGGATTGACGGGTAAGTGAACTCCGCATGGCTGTACGCACCGGACCACAGTGTTCAACTCGACTATCACTTCAGAGACGGTACACTATGCAAGAGTAATCGCAGACGATATCGATATGTCATCCACAAGGGAAAATATTGGTGCTAATTTGCCAACATAAAACGGATCGGGAGGAATTTGAGATGCTGCTGTATAGGCAGCTTTCACCAGTGACTTAATAGTAATGACTTGCTGTGCCATCACTTCTTATAGTAAATTTCGAATTTAATTGCTGTATACCGATGTTCGATTTCACATTTTCACTAGTTTCATTTTTCAATCCGTGCAGAGTGTCAAACGTAACACTGCTCCGCACTATAAATAAAGATCTGTAACGTTGAACAGCTTTCTCTGCGATACGTTTCGGTCTCTCTCTGGTAAATGTACTACATTACAAATCTATGACAGAGTGTCGTACATGTAACGGGTGCAACTTTTTACCCACTTGTGTAGCTCACGTGATAAGACTTTCTCTTTCATTAGATGTTATAATATTTTCAAGGATGTGACGCCATGCTGATTATGCATCCTGACGCATAGGTGATTAATCGTTACATCACTGGTCAAAATAGACATATAGTATAGTAATCACGACTTTATCCCATTAAGCTTCTGACACACTCTGAGAATACGCGAATCCACTACATATACACCATCACATTGTGCAATAAGCTTGTTACACAAATACATGCAACGAAGTTTTTGAACTACGTGGCAAGCTAACAGTAATTGCTGCTGTATAAAATTATCACCAAGAGATTTACCTCCGACAGGGAAACCAGTCAGAAAACAGGCGTCGGCAACTCGTATCAGCAATACGAAACAAAGCTTCAGTTTGCCACGCTAATTCACTATTTACACGCTCAAACAGAAGGTCTACATTATAGTGGCTGTAATTACATTGCATTACGTGCCGCAAGACGAATACTGAGTGACAGCAGGACTGTGGATCGTACCTGTTAGCACTTGTGTCGTCTCTTACCCTCAAAGCTGGAGCGAAGACTTCTTGCGAAGCTCACAAGCTCACAATGAGGTTCTGACAGCTGCTCTTGTGCTGTAAGAAAAGGTCTATCACTTCACAAAAGAATATTGATAGTTTCTCCTTGGTTTAAGTAAGCGCACGATTTCGTAACGACACTGTTATAGCCTCGGCAGAAATCGCAGTATTGCTAGGCAACGACACAGGCCCCTTGCACCGACTGTGCATTGTTGAGAACGTTCCCATGTAGCGTCACTAAACAACATCGCTGCGAATTACAGATCGCAGCACAACTGTTTACTGGTAGTGTTATGCAGGCATTTTGAAATCACGACTGTTGTTGTTGATGTTGTTGTTGTTGTTGTTGTTGTTATTGTTGTCTTCAGTCCTGAGACTGGTTTGATGCAGCTCTCCATGCTACTCTATCCTGTGCAAGCTTCTTCATCTCCCAGTACCTACTGCAACCTACATCCTTCTGAATCTGCTTAGTGTATTCATCTCTTGGTCTCCCTCAACGATTTTTACCCTCCACGCTGCCCTCCAATACTAAAATGGTGATCCCTTGATGCCTCAGAACATGTCCTACCAACCGATCCCCTCTTCTGGTCAAGTTGGGCCACAAAGTTCTCTTCTCTCAATCCTATTCAAAACTTCCTCATTAGTTATGTGATCTACCCATCTAATCTTCAGCATTCTTCTGTAGCACGACATTTCGAAAGCTTCTATTCTCTTCTTCTCCAAACTATTTATTGTCCATGTTTCACTTCCATACATGGCTACACTCCATACAAATAGTTTCAGAAACGACTTCCTGACACTCAGATCTATACTTGATGTTAACAAATTTCTCTTCTTCAGAAATGCTTTCCTTGCCATTGCCAGTCTACATTTTATATCCACTCTACTTCGACTATCATCAGTTATTTTGCTCCCCAAATAGCAAAATTCTTTTGCTACTTTAAGCGTCTCTTTTCCTAATCTAATTCCCTCAATATCACCAGAGTTAATTCGACTACATTCCATTATCGTCGTTTTGCTTTAGTTGATGTTCTCCTTATGTCCTCCTTTCAAGACACTGCTCAATATACATATTGAATAACGTCGGGGAGAGGCTACAACCCTGTCTCACTCCCTTCCCAACCACTGCTTCCCTTTCATGCCCCTCGGCTCTTATAACTGCCATCTGGTTTCTGTACAAATTGTAAATAGCCATTCGCTCCCGGTATTTTACCCCTGCCATCTTTAGAATTTGAAAGAGAGTGTTCCAGTCAACATTGTCAAAAGCTTTGTCTAAGTCTACAAATGCTAGAAACGTGGGTTTGCCTTTCCTGAATCTTTCTTCTAAGATATGGCGTAAGGTCAGTACTGCCTCACGTGTTCCAACATTTCTTCGGAATCAAAACTCATGTTCCTCGAGATCGGCTCCTACCAGTTATTCCATTCGTCTGTAAAGAATTCGCGTTAGTATTTTGCAGCCGTGACTTATTAAACTGATAGTTCAGTAATTTTCACATCTGTCAACACTTGTGATTGGAATTATTATATTCTTCTTGAAGTCTGAGGGAATTTGGCCTGTCTCATACATCTTGCTTACCAGATGGTAGAGTTTTGTCAGGACTGGCTCTCCCAAGGCTGTCGGTAGTTCTAATGAAATGTTGTCTACTCCCGGGGCCTTGTTTCCATTTAGGTCTTTCAGTGCTCTGTCAAGCTCTTCACTCAGTATTGTGTCTCCCATTTCATCTTCATCCACATCCTCTTCCATTTCTATAATATTGTCATCAAGTACATTGCGCTTGTATAGACCCTCTATATATTCCTTCCACCTTTCTGCTTTCTCTTCGTTGCTTAGAACTGGGTTTCCATTTGAGCTCTTGATGTTTATACAAGTGGTTCTCTTATCTCCAAAGGTCTCTTTAATTTTCTGTAGACAGTATCTATTTTACCCATAGTGAGATAAGCCTGTACATCCTTACATTTGTCCTCTATCCATCCCTGCTTAGCCATTTTACACTTCCTGTCGATCTCATTTGTGAGACGTTTGTATAACTTTTTGCCTGCTTCATTTATTGCATTTTTATATTTTCTTCATTCATCAATGAAATTCAATATTTCTTCTGTTAGCCAAGGATTTCTACTAGCCCTCGCCTTTTTGCCTACTTGAACCTCTGCTGCCTTCACTACTTCATCCCTCAAAGCTACCCATTCTTCTTCTACTGTATTTTTTCCCCCATTCTTGTCAACTGTTCCCTTATGCTCTCCCTGAAACTCTGTACGACCTCTGGTTTAGTCAGTTTATCCAGGTCCCATCTCTTTAAGTTCGCACCTTTTTGCAGTTTCTTCAGTTTTAATCTACAGGTCATAACCAATAGATTGTGGTCAGAGTCCACATCTGCCCCTGGAAATGTCTTACAATTTAAAACCTGGTTCCTAAATCTCTGTCGTACCATTATATAATCTATCTGATACCTTTTAGTGTCTCCAGGGTTCTTCCAAGTATACAACCTTCTTTGGAACTATAAAACGATTCAATACCTAATCATTACTATGCAGGGGATTCTGAAGATGTTTGTCCTTAAATTAGGCACTATTCACAGACAAGTCATTATGTAAATGACAAAACTATTTCTGTATGAATTAACAAAAACTTCTAAATAAACTTCTAGCGGAAATGTTAAAATAAGGCAACGCTGATACTTGTACACAACAGAACATACGTTGAATCTCATCGTCTAACACCCTCAGTGGTGAACGAATTTCTGTAGCCACTCACACCGCTTGAGCATGATGCACAATCTTATGAAACAAAATTAAATACGATGTCAGTTAAAAGTAAGGAGGTGAAACACGTGGAATTAATATAACGACTAATAATTTATTGGTCCAAAGGCCATCTTGCAATAATGCAGCATTTGCAAACTTAACACGAGGCAAATGGAAACCATATACAATAAAACTGTCCAGTTGCGAATAGAAGTCGCCATCTGAGGTTTCCGTACAAATATAATTATGAATATAGATAGTTCATCCATCCCAGTAATCGAGAAACTCAAATATTTCGCCTGTTATCGATATCAATACTGACAAGATATCGGTCCCGGAAATACCGAGACTTTCGAGAATGTTTTTAATTAAAATTTTTTGAGAACTGTGAAATTTTCATCGTAATTTCTGAGGTAAAATGGTCTTAAGAGACGGGCAGAGAGACAAACGGATAATGAAATAAAAAAAAAGAAATTTTTTACGTGTTATAAAACTACTGATTAACAATTTTTGGATCTTTCCCTTACTTGTTCTGTGAAATTCTGCGTCTTGGCAAATTTCATGATCCGAGATCAAAGGGAAGCAGGGTGTGCTTTGTAGTTTTAAATGAGAGTATGCGAGTGTCAAAACATGTGACATAAATGGCTGTCTCCTTTCATTACATTGACTTGAAAATTTAAAATTTGTACGCCACTGAGGGCCTGCAGATCTTGGATGTGACACAAATTTCGACTTGATAGTCTACTCCTAACGCATAAAAAGGGGTTTTAAAGTGATCCCATAAGGGTTCTCTTTTTGTCGACTGAGGTACGAAATCCTAACAACATATAAATATTTATGAGCATGCATTCAAGGAGGCAGGAACTGATGGTTGGCCGGACCCTTGCTCAAGAAATGAGTCTGCATTTGCCAAAAATGAAAACCAAGGAATACCTAGATAAGCGTGACGTTCCAGCCTCCCGAAACCGACGCCAGTGTCTTGATGAAAAGTGCATTGCCTCAGTCGGTTATATCTGACGTGCAGAACACTTTTGTTTGTAAATACTAGAAACAAATTAATTAATAACAAAAAATAATTACATACCGTTTTGTCTTTCCATATTTTTCGCTGCCTACATCACGACTAAACTGCCGCACCACCGTCACATCCTCAGGTCTTCGCTTCTGCCTCTCTGAACACTTGTGTGGACATTCTGCCAGCATCAGTGAGACGGTGAGCTGACGAAGATGGTGATAAATGACGATACTGACACTTCTAGACTTGGGTGTAAGACGTTTCTGCAAAAAAGAGTTATGTTGATGACGTACGTTAAAAAGTGATACGGCTGTATTAGTGATCACTTTTCTTATCAGCCGATAATGTCATCTGCTTAACTAAGATGTAACTACGTAGCATGCTTTATGTAAGACGTATGCTTTGTTACCTTTTTAAATCAATGTCTCTGAATTACCTCTTTCACCTTCCTTTGCTGATGTTTTAGCACTACCGCCCTTACCAAATTAGTAATCTCCGATAATTTTAAACTTCTGTGAAGAGTTTTAGCCTGCCCGTGACTATACCCACCACAAGAAATCAGACTATAATTTCGTAATCGTGAAGTAAGTGGAACAGTAACAACAACATAGAAAATGGGTTTCGATTTGAGGTTCTACGAATACGAAGGTACAAAGACTGCAGGCAACAGCCTAATTAGGCAATGCAGTATAAAGTTTTATAGCAAAGCGGAAATAAACTTCACCGAAGAAAACTAACCGCACTTGATAACCTAACTAATCTCTTCTAACACAGTTACTCTCAATATTATAGAGCAACTTGCCCTAGCAAACAACACAACAGCTAACTCTTACGCAGAACATAGAATGACAAACAACTGCAACAGTACACACTGTCTCACAATAACACTTACTGCTGGTGAAAGCAACTATGCAGTATAATGAACAAATGCAGAATGACATACACTACTGCCCATTAAAATTGCTACACCACAATGATGATGTGCTACAGACGCGAAATTTAACCGACAGGAAGGAGATGCTGTGATACGCAAATGATTAGCTTCTCAGAGTATACACACAAGGTTGGTGCAGGTGGCGACACCTACAACGTGCTGACATGAGGAAAGTTTCCAACCGGTTTTTCATACACAAACAACAGTTGACCGGCGTTGCCTGATGAAACGTTGTTGTGATGCCTCGTGTAAGGAGGAGAAATGCGTACTATCACGTTTCCGACTTTCATAAAGGTCGAATTGTAGTCTATCGCCATTGCCGTTTATCGTATCGCGACATTGCTGCTCCATTGGTCGAGATCCAATGGCTGTTAGCAGAATATGGAATCAGTGGGTTCAGGAGGGTAATACGGAACGCCGTGCTGGATCCCAACGGCCTCGTATCACTAGCAGTCGAGATGACAGGCATCTTATCCGCATGGCTGTAACAGATAGTGCAGCCACGTCTCGATCCCTGAGTCAACAGATGGGGACGTTTGCAAGACAACAACCATTTGCACGAACAGTTCGACGACGTTTGCAGCACCATGGACTATCATCGCGGAGACCGTGGCTGCTGTTACCCTTGACGCCGTATCACAGACAGGAGCGCGTGCGATGGTGTAAACGACAAACCTGGGTCCGAGAATGGCGAAACGTCATTTTTCCGGATGAATCCAGGTTCTGTTTACAACATCATGACGCTCGAATCCGAGCTTGGAGACATCGTGTTCAACGCACATTCGTCATCGCCATACTAGCTTATCATCCGGCTTGATGGTATGGGGTGTCATTGGTTACTCGTCTTGGTCATATCTTGTTCGCATTGACGGCACTTTGAAGAGTAGACGTTACATTTTAGATGTGTTACGAACGGTGGGTCTACCCTTCATTTGATCCTTGCTAACCCCTACGTTTCAACAGGATAATTCACGGCCGCATGTTGCATGTCCTGTGGAGACCTTTCTGGATACAGAAAATGTTCGGCTGCTGCTTTGGCCAGCACATTCTCCAGATCTCTCACCAACTGAAAACGTGTGGTCAATGGCGGTCGAGCAACTGGCTCGTCCCAATACGCCAGTCACTACTCCTGATGAACTGTGTTATCGAGTTGAAGCTGCATGGGCAGCTGTACCTGTACACGCCATCCAAGCTCTGTTTGACTCAATGCCCAGTCGTATCAACGCCGTTATTATGGCCAGAGGTGGTTTTTCACGATCCTGATTTCTCAGGATCTATGCACCCAAATTGCGTGAAAATGTAATCACACGTCAGTTCTAGTATAACATAATTTGTCCAATGAATACCCGTTTATCATCTGCATTTGTTCTTGGTGTAGCAATTTTAATGGCCAGTAGTGTATGAACCTACTAACAAAGTGCCACTGGCAGTAGCATAAATCTATATTATTTTAATTAATTAGCACACAAAATATCATGATTTGAAACGATACTGACTACTATGGGCTACAGAAATTTTCACATGAAATTACTCTATACAAATGGCCAGTAGAGGTATTACTGATAAGGAAATACACTCCTGGAAATTGAAATAAGAACACCGTGAATTCATTGTCCCAGGAAGGGAAAACTTTATTGACACATCCCTGCGGTCAGATACATCACATGATCACACTGACAGAACCACAGGCACATAGACACAGGCAACAGATCATGCACAATGTCGGCACTAGCACAGTGTATATCCACCTTTCGCAGCAATGCAGGCTGCTATTCTTCCATGGAGACGATCGTAGAGATGCTGGATGTAGTCCTGTGGAACGGCTTGCCATGCCATTTCCACCTGGCGCCTCAGTTGGACCAGCGTTCCTGCTGGACGTGCAGACAGCGTGAGACGACGCTTCATCCAGTCCCAAACATGCTCAATGGGGGACAGATCCGGAGATATTGCTGGCCAGGGTAGTTGACTTACACCTTCTAGAGCACGTTGGGTGGCACGGGATACATGCGGATGTGCATTGTCCTGTTGGAACAGCAAGTTCCCTTGCCGGTCTAGGAATGGTAGAACGATGGGTTCGATGACGGTTTGGATGTACCGTGCACTATTCAGTGTCCCCTCGACGATCACCAGAGGTGTACGGCCAGTGTAGGAGATCGCTCCCCACACCATTATGCCGGGTGTTGGCTCTGTGTGCCTCGGTCGTATGCAGTCCTGATTGTGGCGCTCACCTGCGCGGCGCCAAACACGCATACGACCATCATTGGCACCAAGGCAGAAGCGACTCTCATCGCTGAAGACGACATGTCTCCATTCGTCCTTCCATTCACGCCTGTCGCGACACCAGTGGAGGCGGGCTGCACGATGTTGGGGCGTGAGCGGAAGACGGCCTAACGGTGTGCGGGACCGTAGCCCAGCTTCATGGAGACGGTTGCGAATGGTCCTCGCCGATACGCCAGGAGCAACAGTGTCCCTAATTTGCTGGGAAGTGGCGGTGCGGTCCCCTACGGCACTGCGTAGGATCCTACGGTCTTGGCGTGCATCCGTGCGTCGCTGCGGTCCGGTCCCAGGTCGACGGGCACGTGCACCTTCCGCCGACCACTGGCGACAACATCGATGTACTGTGAAGACCTCACGCCCCACGTGTTGAGCAATTCGGCGGTACGTCCACCCGGCCTCCCGCATGCCCACTGTACGCCCTCACTCAAAGTCCGTCAACTGCACATACGGTTCACGTCCACGCTGTCGCGGCATGCTACCTGTGTTAAAGACTGCGATGGAGCTCCGTATGCCACGGCAAACTGGCTGACACTGACGGCGGCGGTGCACAAATGCTGCGCAGCTAGCGCCATTCGACGGCCAACACCGTGGTTCCTGGTGTGTCCGCTGTGCCGTGCGTGTGATCATTGCTTGTACAGCCCTCTCGCAGTGTCCGGAGCAAGTATGGTGGGTCTGACACACCGGTGTCAATGTGTTCTTTTTTCCATTTCCAGGAGTTTATTTTGTGGAGACAAAATTATTGTAATGGTTGCTGCACTTGCTCAGAAAGAGCCTTTACTTTCGTTTATCACAAAAATTAAATAGCTTATGGGGTCCCTTAAACTGTTCATTTTGATGAATTTAGATCAAGCTTGTGCAGATCATGTTTCCAGTAATGGCATCTGCATGCTAGGTTTGCGGTCTGCTTGTGAGCTGTGGGAAATACCTGCGGGCAAGCATGTTACCTGATGCCAGAGAGAATGCCTTCGGCTCGTAGCCCTGGCTGCACACCAGAACTGCGTCTGTGGTGACGGAGGACTCACCAGAAACGCAGCGGAGGTCAATGAT